>NC_089819.1:56611777-56654277 GCF_029633855.1 Hoplias malabaricus
CTCTCTCTCTCTCTCTCTCTCCTCTCTCTCTCTCTCTCTCTCTCTCTCTCTCTCTCTCTCTCCTCTCTCTCTCTCTCTCTCTCTGTTAATAATTTGTTTTAGGGAGAGTTACGATCTTGCAAAACATTCCATTCACATTCCATTAATTTAAACATCAGACCAACATGAACCCTGTGTGTGTGTGTGTGTGTGTGTGTGTGTGAGAGAGAGTGTCTAATGGTAGATGAAGTTATTCTGAAAAATGGAGACAGTGATAAGAATGGCACTTAGAGAATGTGTATGTGTGTGTGTGTGTGTGTGTGTGTGTGTGTAGTCACAAGAGGTCACACATTTCTGAGTATGTGTCCCTTTCATGTATTTCACAATAAAAGTCCCACACCGAGGCGGTGCCAGTCCAATGTAACAGACAGTACACAGTAGCTCCTCTGAGCAGAAGAGCCACGGGGTCTTTTCTAAAGTCTCCTCCCGACGCTTTACCTCCGTCCGGACGGAGAGAAGAAAGAAGAAATAAAGAGATGAAGAGATGGATCAGTCCCTGAACGATCTCCCTGTGTTTATTCTTCACACAACGGGTTCAGTACAGAGTCTCTGACACGCCCAGGACACTAGGGGTGAGTGATGGGGTGAGTGTGTGAGTGACTGGGAGAGTGTGTGAGTGACGGGGTGAGTGTGTGAGTGACTGGGAGAGTGTGAGTGATGGGGTGAGTGTGTGAGTGATGCGGTGAGTGTGTGAGTGATGCGGTGAGTGTGTGAGTGACGGGGTGAGTGTGTGAGTGATGGGGTGAGTGTGTGAGTGATGGGGTGAGTGTGTGAGTGACTGGGAGAGTGTGTGAGTGACGGGGTGAGTGACAGGGCGAGTGTGTGAGTGACTGGGAGAGTGTGTGAGTGACGGGGTGAGTGTGTGAGTGACTGGGTGAGTGACAGGGTGAGTGTGTGAGTGACTGGGAGAATGTGTGAGTGACGGGGTGAGTGTGTGAGTGACTGGGAGAGTGTGTGAGTGACAGGGTGAGTGTGTGAATGACTGGGTGAGTGTGTTAGTGACTGGGAGAATGTGTGAATGACGGGGTGAGTGTGTGAGTGACTGGGAGAGTGTGTAAGTGACAGGGTGAGTGTGTGAATGACTGGGTGAGTGTGTGAGTGACTGGGAGAATGTGTGAATGACGGGGTGATTGTGTGAGTGATGGGGTGAGTGTGGGAGTGACTGGGAGAGTGTGTGAGTGATGGGGTGAGTGTGTGAATGACTGGGTGAGTGTGTTAGTGACTGGGAGAATGTGTGAATGACGGGGTGAGTGTGTGAGTGACTGGGAGAGTGTGTAAGTGACAGGGTGAGTGTGTGAATGACTGGGTGAGTGTGTGAGTGACTGGGAGAATGTGTGAATGACGGGGTGATTGTGTGAGTGATGGGGTGAGTGTGGGAGTGACTGGGAGAGTGTGTGAGTGATGGGGTGAGTGTGTGAATGACTGGGTGAGTGTGTTAGTGACTGGGAGAATGTGTGAATGACGGGGTGAGTGTGTGAGTGACTGGGAGAGTGTGTGAGTGACAGGGTGAGTGTGTGAATGACTGGGTGAGTGTGTGAGTGACTGGGAGAATGTGTGAATGACGGGGTGATTGTGTGAGTGATGGGGTGAGTGTGGGAGTGACTGGGAGAGTGTGTGAGTGATGGGGTGAGTGACTGTTTACTGTTTTTTTTACTGTTTACATGTTTGTTCACTGTTAACATGTCTGTTTACACAGTACACAGGTAAATAGTAAACAGACTGGTAAAGAGTAAAGTTTTTCCATTTACTGCTTATCTGTTTACAGTTTACCGGTCTGTTTATTGTTTGTGTACTGTTTACATGTTTACAGTTTACTGGTCTGTTTATCTGTTCAAATGCACAGTCTCCTGCAGGAGTTTATGCTCCTTTACGTAATGCACTGAGGTCATAAATCAATGAAAACTAATCAATAATCGCTCACAGAGCTGGTGGTATATCATTGATTCTATGAGGCTAAACACACACAGATAACACACCTCCCCCACCGCAGAGACACGGAGAGGGTGTGCAGATGAGGTTTATTACCTAAAGGTGAGAAGCTTCTTTATTGTGTGTTTACGTCTGGTTTAGAAACGTGTCGTTAAAGTTACATCACAACAATCAATCACTGGTGTCTTCTGTGTGTAGTCCATCTGTGGCAGTGAACACACACACACACACACACTAGTGCACTAGGGGCTGTGGACACACACCCAGAGCGGGGGAGGAGCAGCCATCCCCGGTGCCAGGGAGCAGTTGGGGTTCGGTTTCTTGCTCCAGAGCCCCTCAGCCGTGGATGTTGAGGGAGGAGGACAGTGCTGTTCCTTCACCGCCCCCTATTTTCCTGCCTCTCGTAGGAATTGAACCAATGACCTTTCAGCCCTCAGCCCTCTGCTCTAAGCATTAGGCCACAGCTCCCCACACGGCGGACCCAGCATCAGAACCGGACCTGGAGCAGTGGAACACGGGTCACGGAGGTGTGAGTGTCCGGTGATCACCCGGGGAAGAGACGACCTCTGCTGCACTGTGGGAAGGCGGCGAGTGGGCGGAGTCAGTGTGGAGCTCTGAATGATGTTCTACTGGAGAACGTTGGGTGGTTGTGTGTATGTTTCTCTGCTCCGGACCCCCTCCGTAAACCCCACAGGCCGAGCCCTCCCTTCAATGGCAGTGTTCTGTTCAGGTACTGTCTGAGGAACAGAGACAAGCTCCAGGAACTGGTCCGATCCATGGAGGTCCAACTCCACCACAGTAAAATCTGTCTACATCACACCGAGAGTTAAGGGTGTCTTTATTTCTGCTGCGATAAATACAACAGAGGGATTTTAATAATCCTCATCTGTGTTGATGCTGACAGAGCTCCTCTTCTATCATCTGTGTGTGTGTGTGAATGTGTGAAAGAGAGTGAGTTGTGTGTGTGTGTGTGTTGGAGGGTAATATCCAGCCCACGGACAGTTTCCACTGGCTCAGAGTTAAAGAGCCGAGAGCTGAGTTTTCCTGCCAAACTCCATCAGAGCTCCGACAGCGTCACATTCAGACCTCAGCACTCACTCACTCACTCACTCACTACATACTCACTCATTCACTTACAGATGAGTGAAAGGGAACATCTACGATTGTGGGAAACACAGTTCTCTATGATTTGTTTACATTCAGAAGCTCCTCATCTTTTAAGGTGGAGTGGTGTGTGTGAGTAAGAAGCGACTGTATATTTTAAGGTGGAGCGGTGTGTGTGAGTAAGAAGCGACTGTATTTTTTAATGTGGAGCGGTGTGTGTGAGTAAGAAGCGACTGTATCTTTTAAGGTGGAGCGGTGTGTGTGAGTAAGAAGCGACTGTATCTTTTAAGGTGGAGCGGTGTGTGTGAGTAAGAAGCGACTGTATATTTTAAGGTGGAGCGGTGTGTGTGAGTATGAAGAGACTGTATGTTTTAAGGTGGAGCGGTGTGTGTGAGTAAGAAGCGACTGTATCTTTTAAGGTGGAGCGGTGTGTGTGAGTAAGAAGCGACTGTATATTTTAATGTGGAGCGGTGTGTGTGAGTAAGAAGCGACTGTATCTTTTAAGGTGGAGCGGTGTGTGTGAGTAAGAAGAGACTGTATGTTTTAAGGTGGAGCGGTGTGTGTGAGTAAGAAGCGACTGTGTCTTTTAAGGTGGAGCGGTGTGTGTGAGTAAGAAGCGACTGTGTCTTTTAAGGTGGAGCGGTGTGTGTGAGTAAGAAGCGACTGTATCTTTTAAGGTGGAGCGGTGTGTGTGAGTAAGAAGCGACTGTATCTTTTAAGGTGGAGCGGTGTGTGTGAGTAAGAAGCGACTGTATATTTTAAGGTGGAGCGGTGTGTGTGAGTATGAAGAGACTGTATGTTTTAAGGTGGAGCGGTGTGTGTGAGTAAGAAGCGACTGTATCTTTTAAGGTGGAGCGGTGTGTGTGAGTAAGAAGCGACTGTATATTTTAATGTGGAGCGGTGTGTGTGAGTAAGAAGCGACTGTATCTTTTAAGGTGGAGCGGTGTGTGTGAGTAAGAAGAGACTGTATGTTTTAAGGTGGAGCGGTGTGTGTGAGTAAGAAGCGACTGTGTCTTTTAAGGTGGAGCGGTGTGTGTGAGTAAGAAGCGACTGTATCTTTTAAGGTGGAGCGGTGTGTGTGAGTAAGAAGCGACTGTATCTTTTAAGGTGGAGCGGTGTGTGTGAGTAAGAAGCGACTGTATCTTTTAAGGTGGAGCGGTGTGTGTGAGTAAGAAGCGACTGTATCTTGTTGGTGTCTGAAGTGTAAATTGTCTGTAAGTGTTTATTCACTGTTTGAATTTCCACAGAAACTCATGTGTAACTCGAGCTGTTTAGTTTTGTAGCACTTTCGCTCTGCGTTTAATTTCATGCAGTTAGCGCTCTCCTGAATTTAGAGTCAGTGAACATTGCCTTTAAATTCAGCCACAAACAAGATATATTTCATCTTAAAAGAGGTAGACAATTGTAGGTGTTCCCTTTACGAGGGTGTAATCTATACCTCTACAGTCTTCCATTTTGTTTGTATACAATCTCTGCAGTGAGCGAGGCGCCCGCTCCACAACACCCTGACTGACCTCAGACTACAGCCTCTGTAGATCCTCCTTATCTATGAACTCCTTTATTAACACCGCGCCTCATTAGCCGTGTCCAGCTCTGAGCCATTCACCGAGGTCAGTAACGTGTCCAGACTCTGAGGGTCCGGTCAGGGGGCTTTTCTGATGTATTCCTCTCTTGTTTGAAGTTTGTAAACTTGGGAAACAGCACCATCTGCTGGCTATGTCCAAGAATGTATTCAGCACTGTGTTAAAGCGCTACAAACACACGTGAGACTCAGGAGCAGCTGCACATGACTCTGTGCTAGAGTTGGGCACAGAAGGTCTAAAGCCCCGGGGAACGGTGGAACTGTGTTCTGTGGAGAGACTGAAGGAGCACCATGCAGTAAGTTCGGGATGATTCTGGATCTAGAACTAATCACTAACTCTGACCTCAGTGAGGTTTATGAGGTTGAATGCCATCCGATCCTCACAGCAATGTTCCTACAGCTAGTGTAAATGTCGTTTTTTTTTTTCTCGGTGAAGTGTTGCATAAATTACAACAGCCACAAGATTACAACCACGTTATCACTGTATCACACACACACTCGGCTTCATTGTCCTCTCACTGTCCCCTCTCTGTCCTCCCTGGTGTGTTAGTGTGTGTTGTGCTGGTGTAGAGTGGATCAGACACAGCAGTGCTGCTGGACTTTTTAAACCCCATAGTGTCTGGACTGAGAACAGTCCAAAGGTTGATACATGTTTGATTTTTTGCTTTTCTCCAAACCTCCACCACAACAGCACAAACGCTCACAGGTCGTCTACACGCTCGGCCGTCGCCTCACGTCTGTTTACTGCCGCTCTGCAGCGCCCCCTGTTGATGACGTATTCTGTGACGTATCCTTGGTTTCCAGTAAAACTGGTGTAAACACGGGGACAGTTCAGGAACCACAGATCTTTTGGTGGAAAAGGGCTATGTGTAAACAGTGTGAATGTTTTAAAATGACATCCAATCAGAACAGAGGACATTTACATACATCAGTCTGGAGGCAGCAGGTTTTAATTCTAAAAAACGGAGAGTTTGTGAAACATGGGTTTCGTAAAGAGTTTGGGGGAAATTTACATAAAGATCAAAATAAAAAGATAAAGCACAGAACAAACGAAGATTACAGAGATTTATTTGTGACGCAGCGTGGAGCAGGACGTGAGACACAAAGAGAACTGACCACTGACCACTCCCACAAAACATCTGGTATAAAACAGGAACTTAAACCGCTGTCAGCTGTGTGTAAAGATCTCCCAAGGGGACTGGAGGTGGACAGGGGTCTGGAGGTGGACAGGGGTCTGGAGGAGGACAGGGGGCTCAGAGCTGGAAGGTGGTGGAGGTCTGGAGGAGGGCAGGGGTCAGGAGGAGGGCCGGGTCTGAAGGAGGGCAGGGGGCTCAGAGCTGGAAGGTGGTGGAGGTCTGGAGGAGGGCAGGGGGCTCAGAGCTGGAAGGTGGCGGAGGTCTGGAGGAGGGCCGGGGTCTGGAGGAGGACAGGGGGCTCAGAGCTGGAAGGTGGCGGAGGTCTGGGCCATGGCGTTGTAGATGAAGGTGTTGTTAAAGGGGACAAACTGGTGTGTGATGATTTTGATGGCTTCCTGCGCCGCTGCTCCTGGAATTAAAGAATAATATTCAGAGTTATTAAACCACAGTGAGCTCTCTCTCCACACACTGAGGACTGTTCTCTCCGCAGCTGAGTGTGTTCCAGGAAAACCTCCGTGAAGCCGGTCCCTGCTCTGATCAGAAAATGAATAGTCTCTTTTTGTCAGTGCTGCTGACAACTAATGTGAACGCTGCTGTAGCTTCAGAGATTTTACAAGCGCTGAGTTTGTGCTGGAGCTCTGTGTTTCCTGGTGATTGACAGGTCTCTGGCCAATCAGAGCTCTGCAGGGTTTACACCTCACATTCAGGTGGAACCGTAAGAGAACAGCGACTAAACAAGAACCCGGTTCCAGGAGCAGGACCAGATGTGGACAGTGGGAAAGAGGAAGAGTCGAGTCGGTTCCATGTGGTGGAAAGTGGTGTTAGATACATTGTGTGTGTCTGTGAGTCTCAGAGGAGACTCTGTCCACACTGGAGTCCACTGACTTTGTTTTGTGTAAACGCTGTGTAATTGTGTGTGTAATAATCTCACCTCCCAGAAACGCTGCCACCGTGTGGGGCTCCGCAGCTCCGTAACGACAGCTGGAAAAAAGACCAGACCCTTAACACACTGCAGTAATTCAGAGCTTTTACAGAAACAGAACAGAGACAGAATACTAAAGAAATGCAGAAATATTAAAGCAGTAAAACAAAAGAGTTAAAATAATACAATAAAATTAAAACATTTAAAAACAATTAAATTAAAAATAAAAACATAAGAGGCCATTAAAGCACCACTGGGTAAGAGCCTGTGTCTTTGCTCTTGGGCTCCCCCTGCAGTGATGAGACACAGGTGAGATTTCAGGAGATTGTTCCAGTTGTGAAAGGGTTAAACTCACAACTCATGGATGTAGTCGTCTTTAACGCTGACGCTGAGCCCCAGCTCCTGCAGCAGACTGTTCACACACACCTTCAGCTTACTGATGTCCTCCTCCACCTGGTAATTATACACACCTGTACACACACACACACACAGAAATGAAGTGTCTGAGAGGAGGGTGTAAGCAGTGACTGACGAATGAATGAAGCACGAGGCACAAACTAAATATTCCCTGGACCACTGCACTGGAGCAGAACTGTACCTTACTCTAAATGAACTGTAGATTTTAAAGTTTTTATGTCATTCACTGCGTTTCATCTCCAGGACTTTTATTGTGTATTTTATTCTCCACAGTTGTATAATGAAAGATTACAGAGACCCCCCTCTCCTTCTGGAGAAGAGAATGTAATGAACCTTTAGGAACACAACTGGACTCTAACACCACTGCTGTACCTTTAAAGATACACTACACTGTCTGTACCTTTAAAGATACACTACACTGCTGTACCTTTAAAGATACACTACACTGTCTGTACCTTTTAAAGATACACTACACTGTCTGTACCTTTAAAGATACACTACACTGTCTGTACCTTTAAAGATACACTACACTGTCTGTACCTTTAAAGATACACTACACTGTCTGTACCTTTAAAGATACACTACACTGTCTGTACCTTTAAAGATACACTACACTGTCTGTACCTTTAAAGATACACTACACTGTCTGTACCTTTAAAGATACACTACACTGTCTGTACCTTTAAAGATACACTACACTGCTGTGCCTTTAAAGATACACTACACTGCTGTGCCTTTAAAGATACACTACACTGTCTGTACCTTTAAAGATACACTACACTGTCTGTACCTTTAAAGATACACTACACTGTCTGTACCTTTAAAGATACACTACACTGTCTGTACCTTTAAAGATACACTACACTGCTGTACCTTTTAAAGATACACTACACTGCTGTGCCTTTAAAGATACACTACACTGCTGTGCCTTTAAAGATACACTACACTGCTGTGCCTTTAAAGATACACTACACTGTCTGTACCTTTTAAAGATACACTACACTGTTTGTACCTTTAAAGATACACTACACTGTCTGTACCTTTTAAAGATACACTACACTGTTTGTACCTTTAAAGATACACTACACTGTCTGTACCTTTTAAAGATACACTACACTGCTGTGCCTTTAAAGATACACTACACTGCTGTGCCTTTAAAGATACACTACACTGTCTGTACCTTTTAAAGATACACTACACTGTTTGTACCTTTAAAGATACACTACACTGTCTGTACCTTTAATGATACACTACACTGTCTGTACCTTTAATGATACACTACACTGTCTGTACCTTTTAAAGATACACTACACTGTCTGTACCTTTAAAGATACACTACACTCTCTGTACCTTTAATGATACACTACACTGTCTGTACCTTTAATGATACACTACACTGTCTGTACCTTTAATGATACACTACACTGTCTGTACCTTTAATGATACACTACACTGTCTGTACCTTTAATGATACACTACACTGTCTGTACCTTTAATGATACACTACACTGTCTGTACCTTTAATGATACACTACACTGTCTGTACCTTTAATGATACACTACACTGTCTGTACCTTTAATGATACACTACACTGTCTGTACCTTTAATGATACACTACACTGCTGTACCTTTAATGATACACTACACTGTCTGTACCTTTAATGATATACTACACTGTCTGTACCTTTAAAGATACACTACACTGCTGTACTTTTAATGATACACTACACTGTCTGTAGCTTTAAAGATACACTACACTGTCTGTACCTTTAAAGATACACTACACTGCTGTACCTTTTAAAGATACACTACACTGTCTGTACCTTTTAAAGATACACTACACTGTCTGTACCTTTTAAAGATACACTACACTGTCTGTACCTTTTAAAGATACACTACACTGTCTGTACCTTTTAAAGATACACTACACTGCTGTACCTTTTAAAGATACACTACACTGCTGTACCTTTTAAAGATACACTACACTGCTGTACCTTTTAAAGATACACTACACTGCTGTACCTTTTAAAGATACACTACACTGCTGTACCTTTTAAAGATACACTACACTGTCTGTACCTTTTAAAGATACACTACACTGTTTGTACCTTTAAAGATACACTACACTGTCTGTACCTTTTAAAGATACACTACACTGTCTGTACCTTTTAAAGATACACTACACTGTCTGTACCTTTTAAAGATACACTACATTGTCTGTAGCTTTAAAGATACACTACACTGTCTGTAGCTTTAAAGATACACTACACTGTCTGTACCTTTAAAGATACACTACACTGTCTGTACCTTTAAAGATACACTACACTGTCTGTACCTTTAAAGATACACTACACTGTCTGTAGCTTTAAAGATACACTACACTGTCTGTACCTTTAATGATACACTACACTGTCTGTAGCTTTAAAGATACACTACACTGTCTGTACCTTTAAAGATACACTACACTGTCTGTAGCTGTAGTGACAGTAATGTTCCTGTACTGTACCTTTAATTCTGAGAGTTTACATGAGTCCGGCAATAATCTGATTCCTTCTTCGCAGCTAGGGTTGAGTGGTATGAGGGTAACACCATATACTCCAGTAAAAATGAGGGCAGTATTAATAACCCGTGTGTGGGGCGTCAAATCATTGTTCGGTGTCTAAATTAAGCACAAGGCCAGAGTTCATTTACGTGCATTTAAGAGAGCCACAGGGAGGGGGTGCTGTGGGAGCTCACTGACTGCTGATGTCACACTCTGAAAACAGGTGGGGGCCCAGTCGCCCCCCGCAGTGTGAGTTTAGAGCTGAGTTTGGGTTAAAACAGAGGAAACACTCAGAAGAGCCTTCACTCGACTCACAGCTATGAGGCTTTATCTCTAAATGTGTGTGATCTGAGCCTCAGGACAGAGCGCTCAGTTCTAGTTCTGATGGTTCTAAAGGCTCTGCTGGTACCTGGATAGCGTGAGTGCTGCTGGTAGAACCGGTCCACAGAACGTAGCATCAGATAAAGAACCATCTCACTGTCTGGATTGTCCATGCTGGAAGCTGAAACACACACACACACACACACACACATTATTCCATCTGAACTGAAACGTAACTGTAACGCAGTTATAACCGCTCCGTCCAAAAGGGGACTAATGAAGCAGATGATGTTGTGCTTTACAGACTGCTACTGGATGAAATATCCACTGGGGGGCGCTGTTGTCCACACTCAGAGGTGTGTGATGTAGTTATTTATTTGAGGAAAGCGATTCGTCCTCTACCCTGTCACCTCGAGGAACTGTGATCCAACACCAAAGGCCAGTAACCTGGGTACAGCCTATCAGAGTGAAGTGGGTGGGGCTTATTATATGGACACACCCACACTGAGATGACTGGGTTATTTTAGAAGGCTAGGGGTGATAATGTGCTGAGCTGATTCTCGAGCTGCCGAGTGTGGTCTGTTTGAAACAGATTAGCGCTCTTTGGGTTTGTTAATAACACAGTTACTGCTGTGAGACCGCGGCATCTCCAACTTTAAACCAGCTTTAAACCAGCGCTGTCCGAACGGACCCCCTCTCAACCACTAGAGGGCGCTACATCACATTAAAGGTCTTTATTCTGTATTTGGTCCAGGTTCCTGTGCTGCCTGGGTCCTGTTAAAATCATTGTGTGTGTGTGTGTGTGTGTGTGTGTGTGTGTGTGTGTGTGTGAGAGAGAGAGAGAGACTCACTGATGGTGTCTTTGTAGAAAGTGTCGGTGCTGAACTCTTCAGCCAAACTCCTGCAGCGCACCACCCTCAGGAACGCTGCATTTTTACCTGAAAAACAAACCAAAATTACAGTGTTATTACACTGATAATAAAGTTATTACACTGATAATACAGTTATTACACTGGGGTAAAAACCCTGCCAAACTGGACAGTTATTGGAGAGTGTGTTACTCACAGAAAAGTCTGATGTCGTTTTCTGAAACACACTCTGGAGGCTTCCACAGAAAAAAAAATAAAGATTAAAGATTAAACTTCAAATGAAACTCCACTGCAGTTGTCCGTCACAGGGAGTAAACAGTGAACCCCGTGTTTTTAAAGATGAACCTCACCTTGCCCACGTTCTGGAGGTGAGTCTGGATGTGTTTGGACACGACAGCAGCATCCTGCAGAGCCTTCTCTCTGTAACTGTGTAACAAACACACTGCGACGATTCATACACACAAAATAACTCAGTGAATCACTCACACTGGATCACTCATACAGAACCACTCTGAGTGGATCACTCACACCGGATCACTCTCAGTGGATCACTCACACCGGATCACTCTCAGTGAATCACTCACACCGGATCACTCTCAGTGAATCACTCACACCGGATCACTCTCAGTGAATCACTCACACCGGATCACTCTCAGTGAATCACTCACACCGGATCACTCTCAGTGAATCACTCACACCGGATCACTCTCAGTGAATCACTCACACCGGATCACTCTCAGTGAATCACTCACACCGGATCACTCTCAGTGAATCACTCACACCGGATCACTCTCAGTGAATCACTCACACCGGATCACACACACACTATGGATCACTCACATGAAAAAATATCTGAATGAATCACCAAATCATTAAATCGGAATCATTTACAGTAGAAAAGAAATCATTCATTTGGATCATGTACAGGAGACACTGCATCATTCATACACAGTGGAGTCTGAATCATTTATAGTACAGTAGTGTGTGTGTGTGTGTGTGTGTGTTTACGTACACATTCTGTAGGTTGATGAATTTGTCTGAGTCAGCGATCATGTCGGGAATTGTTCCACGGAGCGGGAGAAGACCATTCCCTTCATTCCGAACAAAATCTCGCACACCTCTCACCATCAGCCAGAACACAGGAGTCTACACACACACACACACACACACAGACATGAAGGCACTGTGTTCCTGAGCAGCAGAGAACACTGATCAGAGCACCTCTGGTAAAACTGACCTGAGACGTGATGTTCTCACACTGCTCCGAGTTGAAGATGTCCTCCACGGCGCTGGAGATCTACACAGTCACACAACAACAGGTTCATTTTACTCTTTTAAACATAACATTGCTCTTAATTCTCCTTAACAAAGGCAGAAAGACGCTGGAGTGTGTGAGGACTGTTCTTAGTGTGAGAGCAGCAGCGGTGATGATGATGATGAAGTAGGTGAGTGTCGAACCTTCGTGGCGTTCAGTGCAGTGTTTACGTTCTTTATTGCTTCATCAAAGTTCTCCTCCTCCTCAGGAGCCCCGCTTTCGTTCGTCCGGATCCCTGAACGTATACAAACAAAAAGAGTGGAAACACAAACAAACAGACGAATGAAGAGACATTTCTTCTTCCTCTTCCAGTGACTTCCTGTGATGTCAGAGTTGAGGCGGAGAACAGGTCGGACTTGGCGTGAATAAACCTTTAGTCTGTCCTTTAAATGCCATTCAATATCAGATAAAGACCATAGCATTTAACAACGATGTGTTACCGCCTCTGATGAGCTGCCTGAAAGCCTCCTTCTCCTTGTAGTTCTTGGGTAACTGGACGTCGTGCTGGAGAGAGAGTGAGACAGAAACAGAGATATTACAGTCCGAGGGTCTCAGTGCGACAGGAATCAGATCTGATCTAACACTGGACTAGCGCTGGGTTTAGACTTCAGTGAAGTTTTAAACCAGGATTCTGGGATATTATTGAATGGATATAAAAAACCTTTAAGGGGACAGTGGAGCTGAGAGAGGGGACAGTGAGGGGACAGTGGAGCTGAGAGAGGGGACAGTGGAGCTGAGAGAGAGGACAGTGAGGGGACAGTGGAGCTGAGAGAGGGGACAGTGAGGGGACAGTGGAGCTGAGAGAGGGGACAGTGGAGCTGAGAGAGAGGACAGTGAGGGGACAGTGGAGCTGAGAGAGGGGACAGTGAGGGGACAGTGGAGCTGAGAGAGGGGACAGTGGAGCTGAGAGAGAGGACAGTGAGGGGACAGTGGAGCTGAGAGAGGGGACAGTGAGGGGACAGTGGAGCTGAGAGAGGGGACAGTGGAGCTGAGAGAGAGGACAGTGAGGGGACAGTGGAGCTGAGAGAGGGGACAGTGAGGGGACAGTGGAGCTGAGAGAGGGGACAGTGGAGCTGAGAGAGAGGACAGTGAGGGGACAGTGGAGCTGAGAGAGAGGACAGTGAGGGGACAGTGGAGCTGAGAGAGGGGACAGTGAGGGGACAGTGGAGCTGAGAGAGGGGACAGTGAGGGGACAGTGGAGCTGAGAGAGGGGACAGTAAGGGGACAGTGGAGCTGAGAGAGGGGACAGTAAGGGGACAGTGGAGCTGAGAGAGGGGACAGTAAGGGGACAGTGGAGCTGAGAGAGGGGACAGTAAGGGGACAGTGGAGCTGAGAGAGGGGACAGTAAGGGGACATGTTTTCTATTTAAGTGTTTTACCTCGTTGTACCACTTTTCCAAATACTTGGCGACTACGATGATCCACGGAGTGTGACTGTGGTCCTACAACAACAAAAAGGATAAAGATGATTAGAAACAGAAAAAACAGAATGTCTCCATCTCTCAGCGCCCCCTGGAGACCACGCCTCTGAAAACTGAGATTAAAATAAACCCTACGTCTGGAAACCCTCCAGTTCCTGCGTGACGTTCCCGCGTGACCAGCGCTTTGACCTCACAGTGTTCTGACCGACCCGGTGCTGAAGGTCTCCAGGTTCTGAAGTGATGGATGAATCTGATGGAGATGACTGTGGAATAACCACCTAGTGTTCAGAACTCGCACTGCTGCGTTAGCCTTTTACACTAGATCTGGTCCTGAACACGCATCCTGACTGACGTTAGACGTAGAGAAGGGTAGAGAGATACTTGCTGATTGACCGTTCGCGTAGACAACCGTCTGTGTCATAAACGTAAGTGTTCATCGTCTCTGTGCTGCACTCGGAAGAATCAGAATCACTTTATTGGCCACTGGAAAGTGTTAACTCAATCTGTGCAGTGAAACACATATTTAAACACACACTGGTGAACACTAGGGGGCAGTGAGAACACATGGGCAGCCCTAGCCACGGCACCCGGGGAGCAGCTAAGGGTTACGTGCCTTGTCCGAGGGCACTTCAGTCCTGACCTGCCGGGTCTGGGGATCGAACCTGCAACCTTCCAGTTACACGGCACCCCCTTGTGGAGATGTTCAACCTGCTAAACATGAGGGAGTGAGTGACTTCCAAAGTAACAAGAAAAGACCCCAGTTTCCAGGCCTCACCCTCTTCTCCATGTTGTCCAGATTATACGAGGCAAAGTGGTTTTTGAGTTCGGTGAAAGGCTGATCCAGTCTCAGATCTTCCAGAGCGTTATCGGGGTGAGATTCCACAACTGAGCGAGAAATAAACGACAAAATCACTCTCTGTTCATCACTGAGTGACAGAGGCAGGGAGTAACTACTTTCATTTACATTTGTTTGTTTGTTTGTTTGTTTACCTGTGTGTTCCTTCACCACAAGTCTCATGTACCCCACGAGTCCGTACGTCCTACAGACGAGGAACGGCACTCTGGCGTTCCACAACTCTGCTCCCAACCTCAAACACACACTAGACACACACACACACACACACACACACACACAATAAACACAAGCACTCCACTATTGTGCAGCTGCCCCCTGGAACCGCTGTGGGTGGGTTCCAGGACCCCCATCAATACCAAAATCCCAGGAAGTCCCAGTGGTGGAGTATCTGTGAATGACCTCTGACCGTACACTTTAACCCCGAGGCCACATCTGAGCTGATCTGATTATACTTTGATATTTTAACAAATGTCACTTCCCTAAAAATATTTGTTCCCAAAAAGCAACACATAATCAACACAAACCCAGCAGCAATAACGTGAGAGACGTCTGTACGTCATTCGTCTGTCGTCTGTTTAAATTCACTCTAAACAAGGACTTCCCAAAAACCTATTGTCAAAGGTGCTGATATAAAGTGTAAAAACACATCGTGACGTTTCCTTTAGAGCTCTGAACGCTTTCTGAGATTTTAATTAGTTTTCATTTTGCTATGAATCTGATGTGACACTGTATTTTTCTAAATCTGTGGCTCACACTCTTCATGAGACAGGTGTGAGACACAGGTGAGAAATCCCCTCCCCACCGTCAGAGTTAACGACCCTTTAGCCCCCTCCACTGTGGTATTTATTTATTTACAAAGGTATCCATATGAGCTAGGGTAAGGGTTAGGGTTCAACCTCTATGTATTTGAACAGACCCTTTAATGTTTCTGGTGTGTGTTAGTTTTGTAAGTGTTCGCAGCTCTGCGGTACCTCTCTGGAAGCTGGACTCCGATGACTAAAGCGAATCTGTGGAAGAATTCCGGGTCGTTCTCCAGGAGTTTTTCGGGACTCTGAGTGAAAACACAAAGTGAATCCGGGCTGTGAGCAGCTCCCACCCACTGAAGGAGGGAGAACTGATCTGAGCTCATGAAGCTGTTTGTGAAAAAGTGCTCACCTCCTCCACAAAGTTCCCGGACACGTCGCTGTTGAGCTCCTGCAGAAACTCTGTCGCAGCTTGAGCTCGGTTCTGTTTAAAGCAAACAGCACAGAAATATCCCATAATGCACTTTTTATTTTTATTATTCTGCTTTTCCACTGCATGGGATCGGATCGACTCGCTTCCACCTGGTCTCTTATCCACTCCCACAGCTCCTCCCTGAGAAACGGAGCCGGTGTCGTCTCAAACCCGTCTCTAACCCTAACCGTGGGCTTTAAAAACCACAACAACACGGAGGTAGAGTCAGGAGCTGTTCACTTGGTGTGTGGCGTGTTGTTGTTGTTGATGGGGTTTGGACTGAACACAGCTCCGCCCCCAGTTCATCTTTCTCTGGAGATTTTCCTCAGACACCGACCCAAGGAGCGTCTGACCCTCTTCAGAAACCCCTCGGGGGAACGTTACGAGCTGCTGCTGAGAGTCGGATAAAAACTAATGTGAACGCTGCTGTAACTTCAGAGATTTTACAAGCGCTGGGTTTGTGCTGGAGCTCTGTGTTTCCTGGTGATTGACAGGTCTCTGGCCAATCAGAGCTCTGCAGGGTTTACACCTCACAGTCAGTCCCTGCTCGGCTCGGCTGGAACCGTAAGAGAACAGAAACTAAAGAGAAGAATTGACCGGTGGAAAAGCAGAAGAGTCGAGTGGAGTTGGTTCCATGCAGTAGAAAAGCCCATTAGTTTCCTCATTAGCATATTTTAAGTCTCTTCATTAGCATATTTTAATAAGGTCCTGCAGGTAGCTCACCTTCCCGATGCTGTCGCTGCTGAGAAAGAAACTGCAGAGGAACAGAATGGAGGCCGTTAGAGAAATTACACAGCGCTGCATTACTGTGATGTGTCTGAGCCACAACAACAACTTTTATTATGAAAATAGTTGGCAATTAATTGTTTCACTGATTAATTGGTGTACTGTTTATTCCCCACTGACACTGATGTATAATCCGTCTGTCTGCTGCTCTGGGCCTGTGCCACGGTTTTACTGAGTACTCCATACGTGGTGTAAACAAATAACATTTATGTTCACGGAAAAAGCCCAATGTCGCTTAAAATACACAGATCTGGCAACCCTCGTGATGGTAGTGAAGGCTATGGAGTGAACCACTGTGAGGCAGATGAAGGAGGAATACAGTTCTTCAAAACTTAAAAACTAATTTAACGTGTCTTTAATCAGCACACGTTTATCACTGCGTCTCACTGTGTATTATTTAAAATGATAAAGTTATGTTTACAGCTTGTATCTAACTCTACAGGAGGGAGGGGTGTGTTACTTGTTGCCGACGTCTTCTCCGTTCACTTTGTGTCCGTCCACGATGGTGAACGCCCCGATACCTGTCAGAAACATCAGGAGAGTGTCACACACAGACAACTCCTCATCAGCATCACTCACACGGCTACTGACGCTGGAACATTGCTGTGAGGATCTGATGGTGTTCAGAATGTGTGTGTGTGTGTGTGTGTGAGAGAGGTTCTACCTGGGAGAATGAGGTTCTTGAGGATCTCGGTTCCAGTTGCGCAGCAGTTGATGAGGCAGATGTGAGCGTTCTCCAGGGCCTCCTGACCATGGTCTCCCCACAACCTTCACACACACACACACACAAGATTAGTTATCTTTGTCAATGTGCAGTGTAAAACCAAACTGTGGCTCTGCATTTCACACACACACACACAGAGCAGTGAGGGAGCGGGGGGCAGTTGGGGGTTCGGTGTCTTGCTCAAGGGCCCCTCAGCCGTGGATGTTGAGGGAGGAGACAATGCTGTTCTGAATCTGCAGCGTTCCAAACACACCTCAGGAACAGAGATTCAGACTGGGTTTCATACCTCACACACCTGAGGAGCCAATCCCCTCAACGTGGGGGCGGGGCTTTCCAGCTGCAGGTGAACTGTGGGGGTGGAGGGGAGATAGAGGCGGGGACTATTTGCATATTCATACATCACTGCTTAATGAATGAAGCCGTAGAGTCACAGCTCTGGGGACTTTTATTGTGGAAATAACTTCTACATCAGTCACTCTGAACAGAGAGGAGTTTAAGGGGTTAATCCAGGTCTTCCCTTTTATCTATTGAGAAGAAATGTCCTCGGCAGGGCTCCGTAGTGTTATGAATATTATGGGGTGTCTCTGGGTGCTGAATGGAGTGGTTGTATTTTTACTGCAGCGCTTTATTACACTTTAAAACCCACAACTTAGAGCTTAATTACACTGCAGACACTATCGATTTATAAGATTGTCTTCTGATTATTATGGGGTGTGTACTGTGTGGAATGGACTCAGGGAAACCCTCATTTTCAGCAGCTCAATTAAACACACACACACACACACACACACACACACACACACAGATACAAAAATAAGATGAGTATTGTGATTGTGGGGTGAATGAGCTCAGTCTGTAACATTAGTTGCAGCAAAGCGATGAAAACCAGCTCAGCGCACACACACACTAGTGTCCAAATAAAGAGTGTTATTTTTACCTCAGCTGTCGGTCATATCTCTGCTCTTTGTTCGTTTTCTGTTCCGCCATCTTTCACTGTGTTTAACCTTAATGTTTTAAACAAATCCTGGCGATAAAACCCCACCGCCCGCGCCTCTCTCTCTCTCTCTCTAAACCCATCCGCAGATTCCACACACACTCGGGTCCCGTTCCAATCCGCGCTGTTCCCTCCTTCACTCGCCCACTTCACTTTATAACGACTTTCTGACGACACACCCCGCCGCGTATCTGCCCCTTTTCTTACAGCACTGTGTCCGAGCTTTAGATTAAAGAATAAAGTATCAGTTCATTATTTAAATCTTTTATAAATCAACATCTTTAGCTCATAAACCCGTCGCTCACTTTCTAGGGCACTAGCTGCCAAGGCTGCTGCTCTTCTTCGGCGCAGAGTTTTAGGGCAACACATTACACCCACACCGCCGCCTAGCGGTTAGTGATACACCCACAACTCAAACTAAAAACCAAGAAAACGAAAGGAGGATTTAATTAAAGATTAATTCTTAAATATACATATAACTAATAAAGAATAATTAATGAACTAGATTGAAACTGTGACGCAGGTGATTATTACAAATATTTATAAAAATCTAAACGCATTTTAATTTCATTCTAATCACCTGCAGAAATGTAATCAGAATAAAACTTAAAAAATAAAAATATAAAACAAGGAATAAACAGAACTTAAAATATATAAATATACACACGCCAGATGGCGCTGTTTCACTGCAGAATTATCAGCGTTATTTATTCTGCAAACACACCCTACGACGGTGTAAACTAATTTTCATGGTTTTATTTCCAACATTAAAAAAATATATATAAAATAAAATAATAATAAAAAAGAGAGAAAAACGTAATCCTTTTATCTTCACTTTGATCTCAGACCGGAGCCCTGCTCTGACTGAATACACCACACAAAACAAGTACAGAGCATGGCACCAAGCAGGACTCCTTAAATCCAGGTAACTTCAGCCCACAGTCAAGTACCGGGGGAGAAAAAAGAACAAAGAAAAACTAAACTCGAGGCTGAAGTTATTTGATTAAATCTGTGGACGATTCAGAAACACGCCAAGTTCAGGATTAAATTTACAAACAAACCCTTCAGTGGAACAAATCCTCAGAAACAAATAAATGCTCCGTGGCTCCGAGGGAAATAAGAGAAATAAGAACAGGAAGTGTGCGTTCAGACTTTTATTTTATAGATTCATAATAAAATACATAAAATGTAGCAGCATCTCATTTTTAAAAACAGAAAAATAATCAGCATTTTGGTAAAAAACGTGGTGACTCAAGGGGTCAATGAAATCTTAGCTTCTGAAGCTGTTAAATCTCACACACACACACACACACACCTCCCTTAGCAGCGGTCAGGACTCTGACGTTTCAGCAGGTGGCTCTGGGTTTGTGTTTCTGGGGAAATATATTTATTTAAAGAATAAAACAAAATAAAGAAAATCCCAACTGAGCCACGAAGCTGATTCAGATCCTGATTTAAAAAAATAAAAGGTTTTAAAAGTAAAGTCTGCAGGTTAATGCTGATCTGTAAAAGGCTTGGCTTGGTTTTAAAGTTAAAGCAGCGCTGTGTAAGTGTGTGCCCCGACTCAGACGCACTGTGGATAAAACCAGGAGAAACATACCCTCAGGATCCAGCGGAGTTTACAACGCGGGGAAAATTAAATTCAGAGACTTGAACGTGTCGAAATATTCTGTAATTAAAAAAAACACAGGCCACTTTTCCCCAAAACGACATACACTTTGTAAATAAACAGTGGCTGGATCCGAATGTGTCCCTCGGCTTTAAACCGTGCAGAACTGTGTTCCCCGCTCAGAACATCCACACGGGGCTCTAGACTGGGGGCAGGGGGGGGGGGGGTGTAGAACAAAGCCTATAACCATAACTTAAACTAATGACTGAACTTAAGCCCAAAGTCCACCTCCGACAGAACCACAGCTGGAACTGCCTTTGGACAGTCATCGACTCTGGGCTCAACTCCTAACCCTGGCTTTGTGGAACACCCCCAGACTGGGTTCTGTATCCTTGGCTGTGTCCCAATCCCAGATGAAAGTGTCTGTGGCGAAGTGAGCTCAGGCGTCGGACCCCTCGGGTTTCTCGCTGCTGGGGGGCGGAGTCAGGACTCCGGAGGGAACAGGGGAACTCCGGCTGCGCTCCAAATCCTCCGCCTTGTACGTCAGCGCCCGCTCCTGAGAAACACAAGCAGAGACCCCTTAGAAACACCCAGCAGTTACAGAGTAGGTACCACACTGCTGTGAGGATCTGATGGTGTTCAGCCCTCTCAATCATCGGTGAGGTCAGGGGTGTAACGGTGTATCAGTTACTATTCTCCTATATACACACTATACTCAGAAGAATCACTGAATCACTGAGTGAGTAATTACCATCCAGTCCAGGTAGGGGGCGTGTGTCTGAATGTTGTGTCTGTCGTCCTCTGAGACGCCTTTAAAAGTTTTTAGAGGAGAACTCCCCACTTCACGGATCGCCATCGCAAACGGAACCATCCACCGGACACAGCGCTCCACGTCGGACCACTTCAGACCTACACACACACACACACACACACACGTCAGTGTAGTGTCTCAGACACCAGAGGGAGCCTGGAACCGAGCGCAGACGGGTCTTTACCTGAGACTCTGATGACCAGCTCCAGAGACGAGAAGTGGAACAAAGCCGACGCGGCCAGGAGCCCGGACGAGAACTCCAGACTCTTAACGTCCAGCACACACAGGTCCAGCAGCTGCAGCCGGAGCAGAACAGAACCGAACATTACACACCGAAGGACGAGCGACACACACTGTGCAGCGACAGATGAGCTACTGTCTCTGACTCTACATCTACAAGGTGGACCAACGAGGGAGGAGCGTGGTGTAAAACTGAACAGCGCTGTCTCTAGAACCCCACGTCTGAAACTGTGTAAAGGTGCTGTGTCCTGCAGTGTGTACCGTGTGCTGTTCTCTCTCTGCACCAGCACCGGCCCTTGTTCAGGCCGCGTATGAGCTCAGGGGGGAGTTAGGACTAGAGCTGTGTGACCTACTGAGGACACACACTAAACACTTCTGTGTGTCGCTGTGGATGAGAACGTCTGCTAAATTCTGAAAATGTAACTAAACAGACGTGGGGTCAAAACAAGCCGAGTTTCACAGTTTAATCAGAATGTTAAATCATTAAAACAGTTTATTTCCACTGGTGAATGAAGGGGTTAATCACAGTCACTGGTTATAGGTGAGAGAGTGAATGAATGAAGGGGTTAAAGGTGAGAGAGTGAATGAGGGGGTAAACGAACCTCTGTGATCTGGACGAAGGTGCTCTGAGGAAACTGGGGGAGCAGCACTTCTCCGAACTCCTTGAGGTACGCCATCTGCAGGTAAATATTCAACCAGGCCACGGGGGTCAGGGGGCTCAGGTTCCAGCTCAGCTCCTGGAGACGAGACGATCTCAATCATCGAGTGAGCGCTACTTTAAAAAGCCCCCCCCACAGTAGAACACAGTTCTGTTTCTTAATGAAACGTCTGTGACCCGCTTTGGTCCAAACCCCACGAGCCCCACAGCAGTGTTCTCCCCCTGTGTAAACAGCCCCTGTTCAGAACGCCCGCTTTCAGCACCTGCTCCTTTAAATGATAATGAGCCGCTCGCTGTTCACCCCGACCCCGAGCGCACAGCAGTGAGGAGCGAGGAGCAGAAGCTCTGGTTTTTAGCCGTTTTCACTCTGTTCTCTTTCTTCTCCGTTTTTACTCAGTGCTCTTATTTCTCCGCGCTCGTTGTGTCTGTTTTGCTGAGTTTAACCTCGTCTTTGCGCTCTCACATAAACACGGGTGCAGCGCTGTGATTGGACAGACTCAGACGAGGGGGCGGGGCCATTCTAAAGTCTCTGCACTTGACGTCAGAAGCGGAGCAGAATCAGAACGACTCGTTTTATCCCGTGTTTTCTGACTTGTTTCACAGTGTGTGGGTTGGTGGACTCCACACTTTAATCTTCACATTAATGAAATAAACTCATGTTTGAAGGAAGCTGGTACAAGTTTAAAAGAGGTTACCTTCATGATGATGACCTCCATGCTGAGGATCTCCTCCTCGGTGCAGGCTCCGTCAGTGACGTACGCAAAATGATGGACCTTTGGAGGGTAGATCTCCTGCAGAGGGAGACGGGGTGAGGTTAGGACCAGAATTCTGACAGGAGTCTGGGGAACACGAGGTTTATAATTCGTTTAAAGAATCAGCCGGTTGCTGGTGAGGTCCCCGGTGATGCCTGGGAGTTCAAGGTCTCTCTGGGTAAGTGGGACTGGCCCTTCCTCCCCTCATCTCAGGGCTCAGTGTCTGTCAGTGTGGGGCATCCTATGTGATGGGGGAGTTAAGCTAACGGCTAACGGCTAACTGTGTTCCACGGTTCCTGTAAACACTAGCCTCTCATCTGGAGAAGCGTAAACGACCATGGACTGGTTCTGGGTTTGATAAAGAGACGGAGTGTGTGTGGAGAGTCGTACCTCCATCTTGGCGGCGATGAACAGGGCGGAGATGCCGATCAGCTGCAGAGTCGTCTTCAGAACGTTTTCCTGCGTCGCCATAAAACGATCAAAATAACACTGGCCCAAATAAAACGTTTCTCTGTGGAGTTTATACACCTCACAAACCTGAGACAAACGAGACGAAATAAAGAGGAGACAGCAGTAGAGAGAGAGAGAGAGAGAAAGAACAATGGGGACAGACAGAAACATTAGCTCCCCTCCTCAGTGATAAACGAGTGACTCACACTCAGACACACCTTCAGCTGCAGGACTCTAAGAACAGTGTGAAGCCTCTGTGCACAGTGCGTTTCTGATTAGATTAAATCAGCACGTGCTAACTTCTCACGTTGACTCACCTCCATAAGCCAATCCAGCAGAATGGCCCTCATCCTGGGCTGAAGGTTCGGGTGTCTGTCCAGGACCTGTGTATCATGAGGGTAGAGCTTATCTTTCTTCAGCAGGTTGTTCCACACGTCGTCTTTACTGCCCCAGCTGCACGTCAGAGGCGAGAGGAACAGAACACACCTCAGTGATGCAGAGATAACGTACAGTTTAATTCAGCTGAGCCGATACATCAGCGGGTAACGCTGGGAACGCCGCTAACACTGACGTATAACTTCACAATTCAACGCTCAGGTAACTGTCACAAAATAAGATGTGGTTAGAAATAAAAACAGATGTCCAATGTTGTCTCTGAACAACTCTGAGAATCTGACGCCTGTAACTCGCTCCAAAACCTGACCTTCTAGCCCTCAGACGGCTCTGCAGGAGAAACCCTCATGCTGCTGTGATAAATAAAGACACATGGGCTCCCAGACCACTGCTTCATCACCACTGACTTCTCAGAACTCGAGCTCATCTCAGAGGGTCCAAAAGACAGTGGACACGTGTGCTGTGGTCAGAGGGGCCCAGGCGTCAGTTTGGTTTAAAATAAAATAGAGCATCCAGACTGTACAGTGAAAGGAGGCATCAGTGTTCAGACGTGGGTGTCCTACATCTGTGAGAAGGCTCCTCTGACGTGGCTTTAGAGAGACACACGCTGCCATCGAGGGGACGTCTTTTTCAGGAAATCCACGGTTGTTTAAGCAGGACGGTGCCAGGCCTCATTCTGCGTGTGCTCCAACAGGGTGTCTCCGTAGACACAGAGTGCGTGAGCAGTCTGCGTCCAGATCTCTCTCCTGTGGTCGTCATGAAGAGGAGAATCAGACGACAGTGACAACGGACTGTGGAGCAGCTGGAGTCTCGTATCGAGAGAGAACTCCACTCACAAACCTGCAGCACTGAGTCTCCTCAGTTCCCAAACGCTGTCACAGCGTCAGTCATGGAAAGGGGATGGAGCTCAGAGGGAAACTCACCTGTGTCTCCACTTTTCTGGAGCGAGCCGCAGGCGTCAGACTCTAGCTGTGTTTATATTTACAGAGTACAGTCCAGTTCAGAGTTTTTCCTGACTTTTTACAGAATTACGACTTTGTTTTGTTTAAATGTAAGAGTGTTAAAGGCTCACCACAGGGGGGGCAGAGGGGAGGGCCGTACGGGGGTGACGTGAATGCTTCGGGACAAGAACTGATTAAATTTCCAGCTGCTCACAGCCCCCTGTCCCTGGGCCTCATCCTGAATCCGACACGGACTCTTACAACTCACACTCGGGTCCCAGCAGGTCTGAGACACACAGAGAGAGAGAGAGAGAGAGAGAGAGAGAGAGAGAGAGAGAGAGACCAAGCTATTAACTAAAAAAAAAACATCCGACTCCTAAACCTCTATCAGATCAGTGCACAGCCCAGTTTTTAACCCCTTACCTGCTGTGGACACTGCTTCTTTTTGGTCATCTCTGTAACATCTGCGTCCAGATCCGGTAAATACTGTGTGAATTGGGGAGGACACAACATACAAAGTGTTAACGTTCAGTTCATTCTTTACACTAAATATCTGCATATTTACAGCTGGGGTTTGGTGTGAACAGCTCTTTTCCAGAGAGTGATCAGAGGAGCAGACAGTGGTGGTGAATGGAAGCAGACGTCTGACTACACTGAGCTCCTCCCAGATCCGTGGTGTGGTCAGAGACACAGAGTGTTTCACTGATGTTCTGGCTTTAAACATCTTAAGCCCCGCACACACAGACCCGGATCTTTTTGAAAACTGGGATCTCCCTCACTCCGCGTTTGATGTTATCCACGTCCAGACGAATACGAAAACAATTGCAATGTGATGCCAGTCCAGTAGGGGGCCATAGTACCTCTTATAGAGAGACATCAAAACACCACGAAGCCTGAGAGAAACAGAAGTTTAATCCCAAATCACTCCATCCTCCCTCTGTAGTGCACTACACACTGAACGACTGAATCTAGATGTTAACAATGCAGTGTATATTTCTAACACACACCATTTCTATTTATTCATCTGTGTGAATCTGAGCTCTAGTGCTGTCTGTGTGTGTACAGTGTAGTTTATGACTGATGTAGTTCACTGTAGAGGGAGAGAGGAGCTGTGTGTGTACAGTGTAGTTTATGACTGATGTAGTTCACTGTAGAGGGAGGCAGGAGCTGTGTGTGTACAGTGTAGTTTATGACTGATGTAGTTCACTGTAGAGGGAGGCAGGAGCTGTGTGTGTACAGTGTAGTTTATGACTGATGTAGTTCACTGTAGAGGGAGGCAGGAGCTGTGTGTGTACAGTGTAGTTTATGACTGATGTAGTTCACTGTAGAGGGAGCGAGGAGCTGTGTGTGTACAGTGTAGTTTGTGACTGATGTAGTTCACTGTAGAGGGAGCGAGGAGCTGTGTGTGTACAGTGTAGTTTATGACTGATGTAGTTCACTGTAGAGGGAGCGAGGAGCTGTGTGTGTACAGTGTAGTTTGTGACTGATGTAGTTCACTGTAGAGGGAGCGAGGAGCTGTGTGTGTACAGTGTAGTTTGTGACTGATGTAGTTCACTGTAGAGGGAGCGAGGAGCTGTGTGTGTACAGTGTAGTTTGTGACTGATGTAGTTCACTGTAGAGGGATCGAGGAGCTGTGTGTGTACAGTGTAGTTTGTGACTGATGTAGTTCACTGTAGAGGGAGGCAGGAGCTGTGTGTGTACAGTGTAGTTTATGACTGATGTAGTTCACTGTAGAGGGAGCGAGGAGCTGTGTGTGTACAGTGTAGTTTGTGACTGATGTAGTTCACTGTAGAGGGAGCGAGGAGCTGTGTGTGTACAGTGTAGTTGGTGACTGATGTAGTTCACTGTAGAGGGAGCGAGGAGCTGTGTGTGTACAGTGTAGTTTGTGACTGATGTAGTTCACTGTAGAGGGAGCGAGGAGCTGTGTGTGTACAGTGTAGTTTGTGACTGATGTAGTTCACTGTAGAGGGAGCGAGGAGCTGTGTGTGTACAGTGTAGTTTGTGACTGATGTAGTTCACTGTAGAGGGAGCGAGGAGCTGTGTGTGTACAGTGTAGTTTGTGACTGACGTAGTTCACTGTAGAGGGAGCGAGGAGCTGTGTGTGTACAGTGTAGTTTATGACTGACGTAGTTCACTGTAGAGGGAGCGAGGAGCTGTGTGTGTACAGTGTAGTTTATGACTGACGTAGTTCACTGTAGAGGGAGCGAGGAGCTGTGTGTGTACAGTGTAGTTTATGACTGACGTAGTTCACTGTAGAGGGAGCGAGGAGCTGTGTGTGTACAGTGTAGTTTATGACTGACGTAGTTCACTGTAGAGGGAGCGAGGAGCTGTGTGTGTACAGTGTAGTTTATGACTGACGTAGTTCACTGTAGAGGGAGCGAGGAGCTGTGTGTGTACAGTGTAGTTGGTGACTGATGTAGTTCACTGTAGAGGGAGTGAGGAGCTGTGTGTGTACAGTGTAGTTTGTGACTGACGTAGTTCACTGTAGAGGGAGCGAGGAGCTGTGTGTGTACAGTGTAGTTTATGACTGATGTAGTTCCCTGTAGAGGGAGTGAGGAGCTGTGTGTGTACAGTGTAGTTTGTGACTGATGTAGTTCACTGTAGAGGGAGTGAGGAGCTGTGTGTGTACAGTGTAGTTTATGACTGATGTAGTTCACTGTAGAGGGAGTGAGGAGCTGTGTGTGTACAGTGTAGTTTATGACTGATGTAGTTCACTGTAGAGGGAGTGAGGAGCTGTGTGTGTACAGTGTAGTTTATGACTGATGTAGTTCACTGTAGAGGGAGAGAGGAGCTGTGTGTGTACAGTGTAGTTTATGACTGATGTAGTTCACTGTAGAGGGAGCGAGGAGCTGTGTGTGTACAGTGTAGTTTATGACTGATGTAGTTCACTGTAGAGGGAGCGAGGAGCTGTGTGTGTACAGTGTAGTTTGTGACTGATGTAGTTCACTGTAGAGGGAGCGAGGAGCTGTGTGTGTACAGTGTAGTTTGTGACTGATGTAGTTCACTGTAGAGGGAGCGAGGAGCTGTGTGTGTACAGTGTAGTTTGTGACTGACGTAGTTCACTGTAGAGGGAGCGAGGAGCTGTGTGTGTACAGTGTAGTTTATGACTGACGTAGTTCACTGTAGAGGGAGCGAGGAGCTGTGTGTGTACAGTGTAGTTTATGACTGACGTAGTTCACTGTAGAGGGAGCGAGGAGCTGTGTGTGTACAGTGTAGTTTATGACTGACGTAGTTCACTGTAGAGGGAGCGAGGAGCTGTGTGTGTACAGTGTAGTTTATGACTGACGTAGTTCACTGTAGAGGGAGCGAGGAGCTGTGTGTGTACAGTGTAGTTTATGACTGACGTAGTTCACTGTAGAGGGAGCGAGGAGCTGTGTGTGTACAGTGTAGTTGGTGACTGATGTAGTTCACTGTAGAGGGAGTGAGGAGCTGTGTGTGTACAGTGTAGTTTGTGACTGACGTAGTTCACTGTAGAGGGAGCGAGGAGCTGTGTGTGTACAGTGTAGTTTATGACTGATGTAGTTCCCTGTAGAGGGAGTGAGGAGCTGTGTGTGTACAGTGTAGTTTGTGACTGATGTAGTTCACTGTAGAGGGAGTGAGGAGCTGTGTGTGTACAGTGTAGTTTATGACTGATGTAGTTCACTGTAGAGGGAGTGAGGAGCTGTGTGTGTACAGTGTAGTTTATGACTGATGTAGTTCACTGTAGAGGGAGTGAGGAGCTGTGTGTGTACAGTGTAGTTTATGACTGATGTAGTTCACTGTAGAGGGAGTGAGGAGCTGTGTGTGTACAGTGTAGTTTATGACTGATGTAGTTCACTGTAGAGGGAGAGAGGAGCTGTGTGTGTACAGTGTAGTTTATGACTGATGTAGTTCACTGTAGAGGGAGCGAGGAGCTGTGTGTGTACAGTGTAGTTTATGACTGATGTAGTTCACTGTAGAGGGAGCGAGGAGCTGTGTGTGTACAGTGTAGTTTGTGACTGATGTAGTTCACTGTAGAGGGAGTTCATTAGGTGAGTCACATTAACCCCACATCACTCTTCCTACCTGCAGCCACCAAAATTCCTGTCGAATCCTCCACCTCAATATTAAAGTAGATGGTGGCCGTTTACGATCCGATCAGAAACCAGCTTCCCCCAACTACAGTTACTCATACCAAGCCCATAACCCAAAGCACCCACTGTATCACTATCACTTTACAGGGGTCATCATATAGACACCCCCCTTGTCAGTGTTTGGCTGAATTAAGACCATAACACTCCAGAACGTTCAACAAATTCTGGCGTTCCAGACGCACCCCCCTCCGAGCCAGCTTTACAGTCCTTTATCCTTTACCATCAACAACCGTACATCCACACCAGCCTCCCTGGTGACTAGGGCTGTACCTAGCCCCACTGGCACCGTTAATGCATGCTCAGTGCCACCGGTTCCATGTGATCTTTACATGCTACACCACTAACAATCACAATAGCACCTCCACAGAGCATTTCCCCAAGTAATCTGTGCTCTCCTTATCCACAACCACTGACTAGACATTTCAGCTGTTTCTGATCACTCCTTCACAAGCTTGACATGGCCCACATGGCTACACATCCTCTCACACCCAGCTCAGTTTTTAAAAATACACAGATCTGTGCGAACGAGCCCAAACCCGAGTTGGAAATGAGACACGGCTCGTCTCGAACGTTAGCCCAGAGTCTGAGCTGCTGTCTGCACCGAATCTAAACGAAAACTCACAATAGCGACGTCTGCTTTTCTTTTCCTGGAGCGGGATGCGGGGTTCTTCTGAGCTTCATCTGCGGTGCCTTTCACGTCTGCGTTCAGCCTGCGCAGAAAGAGCAGAGTTCTGGTTAAAGAGCCCAGACCCTGGGTTTCCTGAGGTCTGTGAGAGACCACTATCCTCTGGGGGACTACCTCCAGTGTGTGTGTGGTTTACACATCCCTCACAAACCTCTCATTAGCTCTGTTTATAAGAGCAGGATATGTAAATGAGCTCTGGTTTGATTGGTTGCCCTCATTCACAGAACAGTAAATGCTCAAACACTCCTTATAACTTCAGCTCAAATGAATGGAGCTGAATATGTAAATGTGATGTTTGTGTGACATCACAAACACAGTTCATGAGAATCCTGTGCTGTGCAACTTTAACATTAAACTCATGACCCCTGCCCCAGGTTAACCCTGTATGTGCCCTTTAAAGCAGATATGTGCATGCTGCTATCGCTAACCATCTACCCCTGTGTTTCCAAGCCACAAAAACAATCCCCAACACTTACACTTCCTCACTGGGCATTATCTCCTCTCTGGGGTCTCTCCTGAGAACAGAGGGTCTGTGAAACACAAGATGAAGGAGTTTATTCACAGGGTTTGGGGCTCTTTCTTCATTTTTGTTCTCAGTACTCCCACCTTCCTCCCTCAGGTACAGGCCACAGTCACAGAGAGAGAGAGAGAGAGAGAGAGAGAGAGAGAGAGAGAGAGAAAGAGAGAGAGAGACCCAGTCGAAGGCCAGACTGAGGGAGACAGAGCAGGAGAAGTGTGTGTTCACAGAGAAATGGAAGACAACAGATGGTTCTCTTTGTTACAAACTGAGGGAAGTGTCTCAGGCTCCAGCCACTGGGAGAGAACATGGCCGAGGAGAGAGAGACAGAGAGAGAGAGAGAGAGAGAGAGAGAAAGCACGAATGTCTTCAGGTGTAGGACATTAAAGTGTTTGATGTTTAAAGTGTCTCTCACCTCACGAAGACCCTCAGAGCAGCTCCAGCGTCTCCTCGCGGCCCCCTCTCTCTCTCACACACCCTCTCCCTGGACTCCAGCTTCTGTTCCACTCTCTCTTTCTCCTCTCCTCTTTCTCTCTCTTTAGTCTCTGCCTTTCTTTGCTTTTATCTCTGTTCCGTGGCTCCCACCGCGCGCCAACTCCACTTTGATCTCCCTCTGTTTGCGCCTGCGTGCGCCTGCGCAGCTCCTCAACACAACTCCAAAACAACCTACAGATGTGTGATTATTTACAATAACATCAATAACATCTAAAAATAAACAAACAAACAGGGAGTCACAGAGCAACGGAGCGCGCGTGCACGAGCCGCTGCCCGTCCCGCGGCGAAAAACTTATTGAGACCGAAAGCGCGTTCACGAGGATTTTGCCGGCAAAAAGGGAGAAAAAAAGATGATGGGGATGGGAGGGCTCGTGACGTCACGGGGCGCGCGCGGAAGAGGCGGGGCGCGCTGGTGGGCGGCGCACGTGGAGCACAACAGGTAAACAAATCAGATCAGAGAGCGAGAGACAGAGAGAGAGAGAGAGAGAAACAGACAGAGGACACAGAGAGAGAGAGAGAGAGAGAGAGAGGGAGAGGGAGAGGGAGAGTGTGAGAGAGAAACAGAGACACACAGAGAGAGAGAAACAGAGACACACAGAGAGAGAGAGAGAGAGAGAGAGAGAGAGGGAGAGTGTGAGAGAGAAACAGACAGACAGAGAGAGAGAAACAGACAGAAACACAGAGAGAGAGTGAGAGAGAAACAGACAGACAGAGAGAGAGAAACAGACAGAGAGACACACAGAGAGAGAGATAGAGAGAGGGAGAGTGTGAGAGAGAAACAGAGACACACAGAGAGAGAGAAACAGAGACACAGAGAGAGAGAGAGAGAGAGACCTTTGTTCAGTCACGTGATTCGGGGAGAGACACAAACATGAAGTTCCTAAAAGTTTTTGAACGTTTAAAGACAAACGTTATTGGAATGATTCATGTTGGAGCTTTACCAGGTACAGAGAGTGTGAGTGTGTGTGTGTGTGAGTGTGTGTGTTTATTATCCATATGTGAAAAGCTATACATCTGACAGACAGACAGACAGTTAACCCTTTAATGTTGTGGTGGTTGATGAGTGTATGTTTAAAATGATTGTTTTGTTTATGTTTTTTTTCAAAACCACACGACTCAGAAGTGTCCGTACATGTGTGTGTGAGTGAATGTGTGAATGTGTGAGTGTGTGTCGCCCTGTGACGAATTGGTGCCCCCTCCAGGGTGTGTTCCCCCCTTGTGTCCAGTGATTCTGGGTAGACTCCAGACCCACCTCCGCCCTGAACTGGATAAGGGCTACAGACAATGAATGAATGAATGAATAATGTTGTGTATGTTGTTGTTGTGTAGGAAGTCCCCTGAGCAGAGCTCCTCTCTCTGAGATTATTGAGACGTCTTGCAGAGAAGCGGAGCAGTACACTCAGGCTGGAGTGGTAATGAATACCAGTCACTCACACACTCACCCAGTCACTCACACATTCACCCAGTCACTCACACATTCACCCAGGCCCTCACACACACACACAGTCACTCTCACACTCACCCAGTCACACACACACACAGTCACTCTCACACTCACCCAGTCATGCACACACTCACCCAGTCACGCACACACTCACTCAGTCACTCACACACTCACCCAGTCACTCACACATTCACCCAGTCACTCAAACACTTACCCAGTCACGCACACATTTAAACCTGTGATCCGGTTCTGAGAGGAGTGTTTAGAGGAGGACCTCTATGTGTGAGTGTGTGTGTGTGGTGTTCCTTTGTGGTTATGTGTGTATCTATGTGAGTGTCTATGTGAGTGTCTATGTGTGTGTGAGAGAGGTGTGAAGGTGTCTGTTGAGTTCCTTTGTGGTTGTGTGTTTGTGTGTGTGTGAGAGAGGTGTGAAAGTGTGTGCAGTTCTCTGTGGTTGTGTGTATGGTGTTCCTTTATGTATGTGTGTGTGGTGTTCCTTTGTTTTTGTGTGTGTGTGAGAGAGAGAGGTGTGAAGGTGTGTGCGGTTCTCTGTGGTTCTCCTGCAGGACGGGCTGCTGGTGGAGAACATGCATGACGTTCCGTACGTGTTTGAGGTGGGTCCGGAGGTGTGTGTGTGTATGACTGCGGTGTGTTCTGCCGTGAGGCGGCTGTGTCCCTCTCTTCCCCTCGGCGTCCAGATCCTGTCCTCAGCAAACCGAGCTGCTCTGGCTACGGCACTGGCATCAGGTACACACTCCGCACAGATACAGGACAGGTACACTACCCCCCCCCCCACCACCACTGCACTGGACTCGAGTACACACTCCGCACAGGTACAGGACAGGTACACAACCCCCCCCCCCCCACCATCACCACTGCACTGGCCTCTGGTACACACTCCGCACAGGTACAGGACAGGTACACAACCCCCCCCCCCCCACCATCACCACTGCACAGGCCTCTGGTACACACTCCGCACAGGTACAGGACAGGTACACAACCCCCCCCCCCCCCCCACCATCACCACTGCACTGGCCTCTAGTACACACTCCGCACAGGTACAGGACAGGTACACTACCCCCTCCCCACACCACCACCACTGCACTGGACTCGAGTACACACTCCGCACAGGTACAGGACAGGTACACAACCCCCCCCCCCCCCCCACCATCACCACTGCACTGGCCTCTGGTACACACTCCGCACAGGTACAGGACAGGTACACTACCCCCTCCCCACACCACCACCACTGCATATCAGTGTTCTGACTGATTCAGGACCAGTTTAAGGTCTTTATTCGTGTTGTGTACGTGTTTCTTTGTTTCAGAGCTGGATTTTGTGCGAGTGGAGGGCTTTGTGTTTTCTCACGTTGCTGATGAAGGCTTATTGAACGCGTGCGCCGGAGACCTGCTCAGATACCGCAGACACATTGGCGCAGAACACGTACAGATCTTCACTGACATCAAGAAGAAACACAGGTCATACCTTGAGGGGAAAGTTATATCACTGGTTACACTGGTGTCATTTAAACTATTTTAAAATATTCAATTTACTTTAATCTACAGGTCATTTATATGGATGCACCACATACTCACATAGTGAGTACATTAGTGGTACATTAGTATATAGGAGGGGGTACATTAGTATATGGGAGAGGGAAAACTTTTCAAGATGGGTGCTGACCTTGGCGGCCATTTTGAAGTCTGCCATTTTGGATCCAACTTTTGTTTTTTCAATTGGAAGAGGGTCATGTGACACATCAAACTTATTGGGAATTTCACAAGAAAAATGTGTGTGCTTGGTTTTAATGTAACTTTATTCTTTCATGAGTTATTTACAAGTTTCTGAGCACTTATTGTCAATGCAGCCCTCTTCTCCCACTCTTCACACACTGTAATATATTTGAATGTAATTTAATATGCGTTAATATAATGTAATATAATTGAGCATAATGTAATACACAGTAAAACACTTTTTTAAGAAATAGTAAATGAAAAACTCTAATTTGTTTGAGAGTATTTATTTTATTGATCAATTAAATTTACATGCTTTTGTGTGTGTGTGTGTGTGTGTGTGTGTGTGTAACAGTGCTCATGCTCTGACGGCTGATGTTAGCTTGGCTGAAACCGCTCGAGCGGCGGAGTTTTTCCTGTCGGACGGTTTAATAATCACCGGCACCGCTACAGGAGTCCAGACCGACCCCGAGGAGCTGAGAGGTCACTCAGACCGGCCTTTAATCTTGTTTACTTCATTTGAATGTTATAATTATATTACATTAATTGTCTTTATTTAATCCTGTTTATTTAATTCTGTTAATCTGATCCTGTTTATCCGGCTGCTTGCTGTAGTTGTCGACACCGCTGTTCCCCTCTGTGGCAGAATAGGGTTTGATTCCCAGCTCGGGCAGGAGCACATTAAAGGGAACATCTACGATTGTGGGGAAACGGAGCTCTAAGCACCATGTATTTTTAGGTGGAGCGGTGTGTGTGAGTAAGAAGCAACTGTATCTTTTAAGGTGGAGCGGTGTGTGTGAGTAAGAAGCGCCTGTATCTTTTAATGTGGAGCGGTGTGTGTGAGTGAGTAGCGACTGTATCTTTTAAGGTGGAGCAGTGTGTGTGAGTAAGAAGCGACTGTATCTTTTAAGGTGGAGCGGTGTGTGTGAGTAAGAAGCGACTGTATATTTTAAGGTGGAGCGGTGTGTGTGAGTAAGAAGCGACTGTATATTTTAAGGTGGAGCGGTGTGTGTGAGTAAGAAGCGACTGTATCTTTTAAGGTGGAGCGGTGTGTGTGAGTAAGAAGCGACTGTATCTTTTAAGGTGGAGCGGTGTGTGTGAGTAAGAAGCGACTGTATCTTTTAAGGTGGAGCGGTGTGTGTGAGTAAGAAGCGACTGTATCTTTTAAGGTGGAGCGGTGTGTGTGAGTAAGAAGCGCCTGTATCTTTTAATGTGGAGCGGTGTGTGTGAGTGAGTAGCGACTGTATCTTTTAAGGTGGAGCAGTGTGTGTGAGTAAGAAGCGACTGTATCTTTTAAGGTGGAGCGGTGTGTGTGAGTAAGAAGCGACTGTATCTTTTAAGGTGGAGTGCTGTGTGTGAGTAAGAAGCGACTGTATCTTTTAATGTGGAGTGGTGTGTGTGAGTAAGAAGCCACTGTATCTTTTAAGGTGGAGTGGTGTGTGTGAGTAAGAAGCGACTGTATCTTTTAAGGTGAAGCGGTGTGTGTGAGTAAAAAGTGGCAGTATCTTTTAAGGTGGAGCGGTGTGTGAGAGTAAGAAGCGACTGTATCTTTTAAGGTGGAGTGGTGTGTGTGAGTAAGAAGCGACTGTGTCTTTTAATGTGGAGCGGTGTGTGTGAGTAAGAAACGACTGTATCTTTTAAGGTGGAGCGTTGTGTGTGAGTAAGAAGCGACTGTATCTTTTAAGGTGGAGCGGTGTGTGTGAGTAAGAAGCGACTGTATCTTTTAAGGTGGAGCGGTGTGTGTGAGTAAGAAGTGACTGTATCTTTTAAGGTGGAGCGGTGTGTGTGAGTAAGAAGTGATTGTATCTTTTAAGGTGGAGCAGTGTGTGTGAGTAAGAAGCGACTGTATCTTTTAAGGTGGAGCGGTGTGTGTGAGTAAGAAGTGACTGTATCTTTTAAGGTGGAGCGGTGTGTGTGAGTAAGAAGCGACTGTATCTTTTAAGGTGGAGCGGTGTGTGTGAGTAAGAAGCGACTGTATCTTTTAAGGTGGAGCGGTGTGTGTGAGTAAGAAGCGACTGTATCTTTTAAGGTGGAGTGCTGTGTGTGAGTAAGAAGCGACTGTATCTTTTAATGTGGAGTGGTGTGTGTGAGTAAGAAGCCACTGTATCTTTTAAGGTGGAGTGCTGTGTGTGAGTAAGAAGCGACTGTATCTTTTAAGGTGAAGCGGGGTGTGTGAGTAAGAAGCGACTGTATCTTTTAAGGTGGAGCGGTGTGTGTGAGTAAGAAGTGACTGTATCTTTTAAAGTGGAGCGGTGTGTGTGAGTAAGAAGTGATTGTATCTTTTAAGGTGGAGCAGTGTGTGTGAGTAAGAAGCGACTGTATCTTTTAAGGTGGAGCGGTGTGTGTGAGTAAGAAGCGACTGTATCTTTTAAGGTGGAGCGGTGTGTGTGAGTAAGAAGCGACTGTATCTTTTAAGGTGGAGCGGTGTGTGTGAGTAAGAAGCGACTGTATCTTGTTGATGTCTGAAGTGTAAATTGTCTGTAAGTGTTTATTCACTGTTTGAATTCCCACAGAAACTCATGTGTAACTCGAGCTGTTTAGTTTTGTAGCACTTTCGCTCTGTGTTTACTTTCATGCAGTTAGCGCTCTCCTGAATTTAGAGTCAGTTCCACCTTAAGTAATGTAACTGTAACAGCAGAAATAAGTCAGTGTGACCCCCCTATGGAGCAGGAATAGAGCAACATCCTCATCTCGGTCGGTGCTTTTCAGCGTTTGGAGTCTCTCCGTTGTCTAAAAACCTCCAGATGGCGTTTTTCTGCCGTGAGCAGAGAGAGAGAAAGACTAGCACCGGACCCAGACACTTTGTTTTTTTACCCATTTACAGACACTGGGGCTTCGTAAACACATTAGAGTGGTTTCCAGAGCAAACTGACTGCAGAGCAGCACATGGAGAGGAGACATGGTGCTGGGGTGGCTGTTGAGTCCTAGTGACCGTGGGGTCTGAGAGCTCCTGCTGCTGTAGGTGTTTGTAAACAGTCCGAGGTCACAGAAACGGTCTGAGCTACTTTTAGCTTTGAACGCTTGGAAACTCAATCCCAGCATGCCTTTCAGCAGAGGACTCTGACCCAGACACTTATGATCTGGCACCTACCCCGGAATTTACTGCCCCAGCCCCCACCCCCACTGTACAACTGTACACAGCAGAACACACAGGAAAAATACAATAAAATACAGTAGAATTCCAGAAAATGCATTAAAACGGTGAAATGTAAATACAAATACTGCAAATCCAGTGTTTAGTTTCCTTTACTCAGTTTATTAAATAATTTCGTCTTTCGCAGAAACATGGAGTGAATGCAGTGGCAATGAGGTTATCCACTACTCTCTCAACCCCCCCACCACCCCCCCCCGCCCCTGAGTCTCTGCCGGGTCCAGGCCGCTCGCTACACCCCTGGCCAGCGCTGAAATACATTTAATACCAGTGTGTGTTTGCTGTGTCTCTTTTACAACAGACTGATGTTTGTGTTGTTTCATTAATCCGTGATTATTCTTTCCAGTGGTTGCCAGATCTGTAAAACTCCCCGTTCTGATTGGCTCTGGAGTGACCTACGACAACGTGGAGAATTATGTAGACGCCAACGCGCTGATAATAGGTTCCCACTTTAAAAAAGACGGACGCTGGGAAAACGGCGTGGATCCGGACAGAGTGCAGAGGTTCATGGAGAAAATACACGAACTCCGGGACGGTTAAAGAGCCCAGAACAAGGAAAACAGGATCAACATTTAAGCCTTGATATGAATCATTCTACAGTCTGTTTATGGAAATAAAGCTGTGTGTTATTGAAAGTTCTTGTGATTTACTGTAACATGGTGTTTATGTCTCGCTCTTCAGACGCCTCTGTGGAACCCAAACCCAGAGACGGTGTATGAGCCCAGTTACAGAACTTGTTCCTGACGCCGACTGAGGGAACACTTTCAGAGTAAAATGAATCACACCACGGTGTAGCACCAAAACATCTTTATTCAGCATTTTTTTTAAAGATTTTATCAAATGATCTCAGATACAAAACACTTGGTGTATTTACAGAATCAGTTCAAACACAGACGAGGATCTAAAAGAGCAAACGACTAGTAAAATGATCAAAAACAACACAACAGCTTTCGCTTCAGCACCGAGCCACTGGTTTCCTCCTTAAACTCCATCTAAAACACCGCTGTCCTGCGTCTGTCTCGTAATAAATCTTCTGTTTTACTAAGAACCTAACTTTACCGTCTAAAGCGAAACTAAAATAAAGCTCCTGTTCTGTACTTTAATTACCGTCGGACCAGAGAGTCCACCGCCCACGTCCCTCAGGCTGAGGTCAGGAGTCAGAGAGTACAGAGTGTACTGAGACACGGAGATGGCTTTTTACAGTGACCATAGTTGTGTTCAGTCTGTTCTGAGGTCAGTAAATTGAGTATAAAAAAGAATTTTGTTAGTAAATATGCAGAAACTATTGGTGCTTTTCCACTGCAGGGTCCCTACCCTCCTCCACTGGACTCCATTGGTCTCTCCTCCTCCACCAGGTGAATCAGGTCCTGGTTCTGGAAGCGGGTTCTTGTTTAGTGGCTGTTCTCTCGTGGTTCAGAGCGAGTCGAGTAGGGACTAAACCGTGGCGTGTAAACCTTGCAGAGCGCTGATCGTCCAGAGAGAGTCGTCACTCTACGCCACGCAACGCAGACGACCAGCACCAACTCTCCATCTGTAAAATCTCCAGCTGCAGCAGAGATCACGTTTGTTTTTATCCGACTCACGACGGCAGCTCGTAAAATGACGCCGTGGTCTTTTGAAGAGGTTCAAACGCTCCTTGGATCGGTGGCCGACGAAAGAATCCAGCGAGAGCTGGACGCTGCAACAAGGAAGGAACAAACTCTACTGATCTGTCTGAACTGATGACGGAGCTGTGTTCAGTCCCAAACAACAACAACACGCCAATACACCATGAGTAAACACCGCCTCTGCTCCCCTTAGAGATGGGGTTAGGACGCCTGGAGCAACCAGGGACCAATCAGAGAGTAGAGTCCAGTAGAGAAGGGACCACGCACTGGAAAAGCACCAGTGGGCTGTTTAAAATAAGCTAGTGGTGGTCACTCTGTTCTGAGGTTAGTTTCTGACGTTTTATTGAGATTATAATGAGTAAACTAAGAGGAAATTAGATGTAAATAACTGTACAGACTCTGAATCGACTGATTAAAGTAACTGTAGCTGTGGTCAGTCTGTTCTGAGGTCAGTATTTTGAGGATAGATCAAGAGCATATTTAGAATAACACAAGTTTAATCTGTCAGTAATTGTACAGACACTGAGTGGCCTGATTAAAGTGACCATAGCTGTGGTCAGTCTGTTCTGAGGTCAGTATATTGTGAGTACGTTGAGATTATGTTGAGTAAAGTAATGCAGTAGGTGTCAGTAGTTGTACGGACGCTGAGTGGGCTGTTTAAAGTGACCGTAGCGGCGGTCAGTCGGAGAGAAACGTGTATTGACGAGGTTCTGCCTGTGGAGGGCGCCACGGCTCAGTGTTTTACGTTCCATGTGACACTTGGAGCGCTGCAGTGAGAGCAGAACAGAGAGAGAACCTCCACACTCCGATACACACCAGGAAACGGGACGCCTCACCACCACAGACCTGGACACACACACACACACACACACAGGGTCAGGACTGATGAGCGTGAGCAGTGGTTATTATGATGTGATTGTGATGTGACGCTGACCTGGGAGAGTCCTCCTCCTCCTCCTCCTCCTCCTCCTGCTCCTCTTGGTTCCGGCGGTGAAGCTGGTACACAGACATGCTGGGGTGTTCTATCAGCAGGTTCTCCAGAGGATCCTCCTCCAACAGAACCCCAGAACGGTTCTCTACACACAACACACATAAGACACTGCCCTTTAACCTTTAACCAGTTCTGTCTCTGTACTACAGCTCCTCACCCTCCTCATGCTGCCATCGGAAACATCACAGCACTAGAACCTCATATTAGAACCAACATTAACCCCTTTCTAACAAGAACCTGTTCTCTTCTTGATTCTTAACAATTTGGTTCTCTCCAGTGAACAGGACCCCTGCGTTTCCACCAGAACCAAGAAAAGAGAGGGAACAGGGAGAGAAAACAGTGAGAGAAAAGAGTGAGAACAGAGAGAGAAAAGAGTGAGAACAGAGAGAGAAAACAGTGAGAGAAAAGAGTGAGAACAGAAAGAGAAAAGAGTGAGAACAGAAAGAGAAAATAGTGAGAACAGAAAGAGAAAACAGTGAGAGAAAAGAGTGAGAAGAGTTAGAAAGAACAAGTGAGAACAGAGAGAGAAAACAGTGAGAACAGAGAGAGAACAGTGAGAAATGAAGGAATAGAGAGAAAACAGTGAAAACAGAGTGAACACAGATAGAACAGAGAGAGAAAAGTGAGAACAGAAAGGGAACAGTGAGAAAATAGAGAGAACAGTGAAAACAAAGAAAACAGTGAGAGAATAGAGAACAGTGAGAAAATAGAGAGAACAGTGAAAACAAAGAAAACAGTGAGAGAATAGAGAACAGTGAGAACAGAGAGAGAACGGTGAGAGAACAGTAAGAACAGAAAGAGAATAGTAAGAACAGAGTGAGAACAGTGAGAGAAGAGTGGGAATAAAGTGAGCAGAGAGAGAACAGTGAGAACAGAGAGGGAACAGAGAGAGAACAGAGAGAGAACGGTGAGAACAGAGAGAGAACAGTAAGAACAGAGAGAGAACGGTGAGAACAGAGAGAGAACAGTAAGAACAGAGAGAGAACGGTGAGAACAGAGAGAGAACAGTAAGAACACAGAGAGAATGGCGAGAACAGAGAGAGAACAGTAAGAACAGAGAGAGTACAGAGTGAACAGAGAGAGAACAGAGAGAGAACAGAGAGAGAACGGTGAGAACAGAGAGAGAACGGTTAGAACAGAGAGAGAACGGTTAGAACAGAGAGAGAACAGTAAGAACAGAGAGAGAACGGTGAGAACAGAGAGAGAACAGTAAGAACAGAGAGAGAACAGTAAGAACAGAGAGAGAACGGTGAGAGAACAGTAAGAACAGACAGAGAACAGAGAGAGAACAGTAAGAACAGAGAGAGAACGGTGAGAACAGAGAGAGAACAGAGAGAGAACAGTAAGAACAGAGAGAGAACGGTGAGAACAGAGAGAGAACAGTAAGAACAGAGAGAGAACAGTAAGAACAGAGAGAGAACGGTGAGAACAGAGAGAGAACGGTGAGAACAGAGAGAGAACAGAGAGAGAACAGTAAGAACAGAGAGAGAACGGTGAGAACAGAGAGAGAACAGTAAGAACAGAGAGAGAACAGTAAGAACAGAGAGAGAACGGTGAGAGAACAGTAAGAACAGAGAGGGAACAGAGAGAGAACAGTAAGAACAGAGAGAGAACTGTGAGAACAGAGAGAGAACGGTGAGAACAGAGAGAGAACAGTAAGAACAGAGAGAGAATGGTGAGAACAGAGAGAGAACAGTAAGAACAGAGAGAGAATGGTGAGAACAGAGAGAGAACAGTAAGAACAGAGAGAGTACAGAGTGAACAGAGAGAGAACGGTGAGAACAGAGAGAGAACAGAGAGAGAACGGTGAGAGAACAGTAAGAACAGAGAGAGTACAGAGTGAACAGAGAGAGAACGGTGAGAACAGAGAGAGAACAGAGAGAGAACGGTGAGAGAACAGTAAGAACAGAGAGAGAACGGTGAGAACAGAGAGAGAACAGAGAGAGAACAAACTTTTCTGGTTCAGGAACCTGTTTATGTGTAAACACACAGAGTGGTTCCTGAAGATGATTAAAGCGGTGCATTTGGGGGTGAATCAGTCCTGTGTTTACCCTGAATATTAATGATGACCCACTCTCCATCTTCAAACTCAAACACCTCCTGGCATCCCTCCGTCTCCACGGCAACCTCAGCATCATCAGCACCACCCAGGACCTGAGCCAAGATTCTCCCGATCATCATCGTTTATGGGAAAGGAACAGGAATCTGTGAACAACAAACCACCATCATCATCATTAGTGAGGGTCCAGACCCCATCACTCCAGAGAACACAGTTCCACTGTTCCACAGACCAGAGGAACTCCATCACTCCAGAGAACACAGTTCCACTGTTCCACACACCAGAGGAACTCCATCACTCCAGAGAACACAGTTCCACTGTTCCACACACCAGAGGAACCCCATCACTCCAAGGAGCACAGTTCCACTGTTCCACACACCAGAGAAACTCCATCACTCCAGAGAACACAGTTCCACTGTTCCACACACCAGAGGAACTCCATCACTCCAGAGAACACAGTTCCACTGTTCCACACACCAGAGGAACCCCATCACTCCAGAGAACACAGTTCCACTGTTCCACACACCAGAGGAACCCCATCACTCCAGAGAACACAGTTCCACTGTTCCACACACCAGAGGAACCCCATCACTCCAGAGAACACAGTTCCACTGTTCCACACACCAGAGGAACTCCATCACTCCAGAGAACACAGTTCCACTGTTCCACACACCAGAGGATCCCCATCACTCCAAGGAGCACAGTTCCACTGTTCCACACACCAGAGGAATCCCATCACTCCAGAGAACACAGTTCCACTGTTCCACACACCAGAGGAACTCCATCACTCCAAAGAACACAGTTCCACTGTTCCACACACCAGAGGAACCCCATCACTCCAGAGAACACAGTTCCACTGTTCCACACACCAGAGGAACTCCATCACTCCAGAGAACACAGTTCCACTGTTCCACACACCAGAGGATCCCCATCACTCCAAGGAGCACAGTTCCACTGTTCCACACACCAGAGGAATCCCATCACTCCAGAGAACACAGTTCCACTGTTCCACACACCAGAGGAACTCCATCACTCCAGAGAACACAGTTCCACTGTTCCACACACCAGAGGAACTCCATCACTCCAGAGAACACAGTTCCACTGTTCCACACACCAGAGGATCCCCATCACTCCAAGGAGCACAGTTCCACTGTTCCACACACCAGAGGAACCCCATCACTCCAGAGAACACAATTCCACTGTTCCACACACCAGAGGAACCCCATCACTCCAGAGAACACAGTTCCACTGTTCCACACACCAGAGGAACCCCATCGCTCCAGAGAACACAGTTCCACACACCAGAGGAACCCCATCGCTCCAGAGAACACAGTTCCACTGTTCCACACACCAGAGGAACCCCATCGCTCCAGAGAACACAGTTCCACTGTTCCACACACCAGAGGAACCCCATCGCTCCAGAGAACACAGTTCCACTGTTCCACACACCAGAGGAACCCCATCGCTCCAGAGAACACAGTTCCACTGTTCCACACACCAGAGGAACCCCATCGCTCCAGAGAACACAGTTCCACTGTTCCACACACCAGAGGAACCCCATCGCTCCAGAGAACACAGTTCCACTGTTCCACACACCAGAGGAACCCCATCGCTCCAGAGAACACAGTTCCACTGTTCCACACACCAGAGGAACCCCATCGCTCCAGAGAACACAGTTCC
>NC_089819.1:56656777-56702881 GCF_029633855.1 Hoplias malabaricus
GTTTCATTAAAGTACAGACTGCTGTTTTAATTCAGAGAGAACAGAGCAGGGGCCGACTGCAGGGGTCTGGCCAAAGCAGGAGTACTCCGTTAACCAGATAACTTCAGCCCAACCACGGAAACAGCAAAGCTGCTTTAATACCGATATATCCTCAGCTTCTCCGTGGAACAGGATCTCTCCGTTTATCCGGATAATTTAAGCCCAACAGGAACAGAGCGGAGTGAAACCTCCTCAAACCCGGGCTTGAGTTATCTGGATAACTGCTCTGTGGAACGCCCACATCTTGAGTTTAGATCAGTTACTGACTGAGATGATCCGGTTAAAGATCAGCCTGTGTTCAGCTGGAGTTTGGAAAAGCAGGATTACTCCGTAAAGCTGGATAACTTAATCCCGAAGTGAGGATTGCCCAACAGAGCCGACCCCCCCGTCAGAGTAAACAGGACTTTTAACTTGTTATTTTACTGATAAAGGAACTGATCAACTGTTTATAAACCTTACCTTTTCTGTAGATCAGGGATTCAGACTCTCTCTCTCTCTTTCTCTCTCTCTTTATTCTCTCTCTCTTTCTCTCTCTCTCTCTTTACTCTATCTCTCTGTTCTCACTCTATTTACTTTCTCTCTGCTCTCTCTCGCTCTCTCTGTTGTTTAGTTTCACTCCTTCGTTCTCCGTTTGTTTACCATATGTAAGCCCCGCCCCGTGGGTGACGGCTTCTGTGACGTATTTCAAACTCATAAAGCGCGGAGTTGTGTCTCCGCCCCCTGGATTTCAAATATCCTTCAGAGAAACTTCTATAACACAACAATCATATCATTCTCATTTAAATTCATAGTAAAAAGTCAAAGAAAAGTAAATAATAATAATAATAATAATGTAATTACTGTGTATTAATAACGGCCCCGTCCACTCGTCTATGGGGGGGGGGGCTGTGTTAAATGCTTGTCCCATATGTGGAGCCCCCGGGGTCAGTGACTGAGCTGTACGCCCTGCTGTGCCCTCAGTTATCGTCGGGTACGCGCAGCCCTGGGTCTCACTGATAACTCATACCCCCCCCCCCCCCCCCCCCCGTGGAGTACAGGAAGTGTAGATAGTGCACCGCTTACTGAAACAGTGCTGGAGAATTTGCTGAAATGGATTTGTGAGTGTGATATTGTAGTTGAGCTCTTGGCGCCCTCTGGCGGTAAAGCGCGGTTACTGCCACATTACGCCCAGCTGTTTAAAGTCTTCATTTACCCAGAAATCTTTGCGGTGGAGTCCGTCAGGGGCTGTGCTATTTGTTGTGTTGAGAAGTGAAGACATTATCGAGTTTAACCTTTGAGTTTAGACTCGGAGCAGAGTTTAATTCCTGCACCCAGAGCACAGCCTGGAGACCGGGGGAGAATCAGCGTTTCACCGCGCGACCAGACACCCGCAGCCACAAAACCCGGGGGAATAACGTGAAGAGGAACACTTTCCACCTGGAGAGAGACTCACAGGTAAATTACCCCACACTCGGCTTTCCCCCGGATTAAATCATCCCTGACCTTCGCTTCCTTTAGGCGCTGAGGGCTGTTTAGTTTCGAACTGAGCACCATCCGGTACCTTCTCACTTTCATCAGTAATTCACATTAAACCTTCAATTAAACTAAAATCTAACACGTGATTCCCTCAAAGCTACTGTTACATTTAGTACAGTTTAGTGTTAAATAACGAACCTGAGCTTTGTATTTAACACGATTCATGGTTTAAAAACTATTCAAATAACTTTATTCCTTTTATTTACAAAAAACAAAGATGATCAGAGTTTTAAATTTAGACTCGGACCAGGTTCTAAAACACACTGAAGCTGTTAGATTTGATCAAATGTTATATTTCACTCAGAAGGAGAAAGTAATAAATCTCACACAAACGGGGAATAAACTCCAAAAGCCGCGGTGCCTCTCAGTTATTGTTTAAATCAGAAACAAAAGCAGTTTAAATGAGTTCAAAAGTATTTCTGAGAAGCTGAAGGAGTTAAAGATCAGGGAGGAGTCCTGGACTGAGCTGATATTTCTGTGTTTAAAGGAAACACTTTTACTTTTACTTTTACTTTTGTTCTTTCTCCAGTCGTGGTTCACCGCAGAAACGGCTCAGTTACTGGAGACTGGAGGGTGTTTATCTTCTGTTCCACATTAATCCCATAGAGGTGTCCCTCCCCAGGGCCCAGTTACAGCCTGTAAAAGATTTGTTACAGTGTGTGTGCGAGTGAGTGTGTGAGAGTGAGAGAGTGTGTGTGCGAGTGAGTGTGTGAGAGTGAGAGAGTGTGTGTGCGAGTGAGTGTGTGAGAGTGAGAGAGTGTGTGTGCGAGTGAGTGTGTGAGAGTGAGTGTGTGAGTGAGTGTGTGTGTGTGTGTGTGAGTGAGAGAGTGACTGTGTGAGTGTGTGTGAGAGTGAGTGAGTGTGTGTGAGAGTGAGAGTGAGTGTGTGTGTGTGTGAGAGTGAGTGTGTGTGTGTGTGAGAGTGAGTGTGTGTGTGTGAGAGTGAGTGAGTGAGTGTGTGTGAGAGTGAGTGTGTGTGTGAGAGTGTGTGTGACTGTGTGAGTGAGTGAGAGAGTGAGAGTGAGAGAGTGAGTGAGTGTGAGCGAGTGAGTGTGAGTGTGTGAGTGAGTGAGTGTGTGAGTGAGTGTGTGTGTGTGAGTGACTGTGTGTGTGAGAGTGAGTGAGTGTGCGAGTAAGTGTGTGCGAGTGAGTGTGAGTGAATGTGCGAGTGAGTGTGTGAGAGAGTGTGCGAGTGAGAGAGTGTGTGAGAGTGTGAGTGAGTGAGTGTGTGTGTGTGAGAGTGAGAGTGAGTGAGTGTGTGTGTGTGAGTGAGAGTGTGTGAGAGAGTGTGTGAGTGAGAGTGAGTGTAAGTGAGTGAGAGTGTGTGAGAGAGTGAGTGTGTGTGTGTGAGAGTGAGTGAGTGAGTGTGTGTGAGAGTGTGTGTGACTGTGAGAGTGACTGTGTGTGTGTGTGTGTGTGTGTGTGAGTGAGTGGGTGGGTGTGTGTGTGTGTGTGTTTGTGAGAGTGTGTGTGTGTTTGTGAGAGTGTGTGTGTGTTTGTGAGAGTGTGTGTGTGAGTGAGTGATCTACAGGATGATGGTGTGAGGGGTAGGGCACAGAGACCAGAGAAATGTTCACAATCATAAAGAACATGTTTGTGCTCCATTCTGTTGAACAATTCAAATGCTTTAGTCACGAGTCTGATCTCATCTTAAAATCAAAACGATGTAAAAGATTTTACAAAATGGTGCTTGTGATGTTTGTTACAGTGGGATTTTAAAATAAAAATCACTTCTGAATGTAGAAAGAAACGTGAAAAACCCAGTTCCCTGTTGTTTCTTTGCTCTGATTTGTGTTTCTCGTGATTGGGTTCTTCATGGAGAACTGGGTTCTAAAGGGCGCTCTGACGTAAGACACTTCTCTGTGAAGAACAAGATGCAGGTGAAAGTGCTTCTTCGGCGACGGAGGAGAGCGAAGAGTTAAACACCAGGAGACGGAAGGAAAGATAAATATTTAATAAAGGAGTGAAAATGAGGAAAGCCGTGAAGTGCTGAACGCCCGAGTTGTGTTTCTCTGAAGAAGATCATTCGCTGATTGATCACTGATTGATTATTGGTTGCAGGTCCGATGGAGTGCCGAGTGAATGATGTCATGCGCCTGTGCTGCGAGGTCTCAACCAATCAGCAGATGAAGGCTGCAGTGAAGAATTCTGGGAAGGGAGCTGCGGTGGCAGGGGGCGGAGCATTTGTGGGTGGTCTTCTGGGCGGACCCCCAGGGATCGCCATCGGTAAATATCCACACTTTTTAACTTCAAATGAGCAGCCAGTGTTTATTTATTTTATATTATTTTTTGTAAGTGCTGTAGAGACGCCGCGGGGGGGTCCCGAGTGTTCTGGGGGTGTCAGGAGGTCGCTGGTTCGTTCCCTGAGGTTGGGGATCGTGGAGAGAATGTTGGTTGTCTCTCTCTGGGGGGTGGGACGGCCCCCATCCCCCATCTCTCTGCTCACAGCGGGTGGCTGGGGGCTCATGTGACAGATCTGGGCAGTGTGTGTTCTCCTCCAGAGACTTGCGCTTCTTAGTGTTGCATTAGCAGTGGTTCATAAAGAAGTGGTGGTTTGGCCTCACGTCTCAGAGGAAGCACATGCTCCACCGTCACGACCCTCCAGAGGCAGGGGGCGCTGTGTGAGTTTGGGGGAGGCTTACTGAGGGGCGGGGGGCTGGAGACGATGATAACTGAGGGAAATTCAGCAAAACTGAATCGACAGCGTCTCTGAGACACTCCTCAGTTTCAGGGGAAATGTGGAGCTGGACTCTGATTGGTCCAGAGCTGGTTGAAGCTTGGACATGACGCTGGTGTGGACGTACGGAGACGCTCTCTCACGTCGCTGCCGTTTGGACATGGTGACACTTTGAAACAAGAAACTGATGGACATTAAAGTGTTTTATTGGTTGTTAAAGATATTTCACCAAATTAGAATTTAAGAGCATCAAAGTAAAGCTTGTACATCCCATAATATTCACCTAGGACCCCCGTTCCTGTCACTGAAACGAGCGGAAATCTCATCTCAGTGCAGTAAATCAGACGGTGTGTGTGTGTTTGGGGGGGGGGGGGGGGGGCTGTTCTTAAACCTGTGAAGATCATTTGTTCCCATCAGCATCAGTTCAGCACCTCATTCATCATGTTTATGCAAATGAGTAGCAGGTTTGCATATAAATATTTGCATAGCACTTATAACAGATGCTGCTGCTCTGGAAAAACAGTCAAATTTCATGCAGCGGGAAATGGATAAATATGCAAATGTAGAAGTCTATTACTCTTCTGAGATTGTTTGTCGGTCTGTTGTTTGTTTGAGACGTGTTTGAGGTTTCAGACAAAAACAGAACAGGATTAAAACAATTTTAAACTCAGTGGCAGGAACACACCCTGGAGGGAGCACCAGTCCTTCACAGGGCGACACACACTCACACCTACAGACACTTTGAGTCTCCAATCCACCTACTAACGTGTGTTTTTTGGGGTGGGAGGAAACCGGAGCACCCGGAGGAAACCCACACAGACACAGAGAGAACACACCACACTCCTCACAGACAGTCACCCGGAGGAAACCCACACAGAAACAGAGAGAACACACCACACTCCTCACAGACAGTCACCCAGAGGAAACCCACACAGACACAGAGAGAACACACCACACTCCTCACAGACAGTCACCCGGAGGAAACCCACGCAGACACAGAGAGGACACACCACACTCCTCACAGACAGTCACCCGGAGGAAACCCACGCAGACACAGGGAGAACACACCACACTCCTCACAGACAGTCACCCGGAGGAAACCCACGCAGACACAGAGAGAACACACCACACTCCTCACAGACAGTCACCTGGAGGAAACCCACACAGACACAGAGAGAACACACCACACTCCTCACAGACAGTCACCTGGAGGAAACCCACGCAGACACAGAGAGGACACACCACACTCCTCACAGACAGTCACCCGGAGGAAACCCACGCAGACACAGGGAGAACACACCACACTTCTCACAGACAGTCACCCGGAGGAAACCCACGCAGACACAGGGAGAACACACCACACTCCTCACAGACAGTCACCCAGAGGAAACCCACACAGACACAGAGAGAACACACCACACTCCTCACAGACAGTCACCTGGAGGAAACCCACGCAGACACAGAGAGGACACACCACACTCCTCACAGACAGTCACCCGGAGGAAACCCATGCAGACACAGGGAGAACACACCACACTCCTCACAGACAGTCACCCGGAGGAAACCTACGCAGACACAGGGAGAACACACCACACTCCTCACAGACAGTCACCCGGAGGAAACCTACGCAGACACAGGGAGAACACACCACACTCCTCACAGACAGTCACCCGGAGGAAACCCACGCAGACACAGGGAGAACACATCACACTCCTCACAGACAGTCACCCGGAGGAAACCCACGCAGACACAGAGAGAACACACCACACTCCTCACAGACAGTCACCCAGAGGAAACCCACGCAGACACAGGGAGAACACACCACACTCCTCACAGACAGTCACCCGGAGGAAACCCACGCAGACACAGGGAGAACACACCACACTCCTCACAGACAGTCACCCAGAGGAAACCCACACAGACACAGAGAGAACACACCACACTCCTCACAGACAGTCACCTGGAGGAAACCCACACAGACACAGAGAGGACACACCACACTCCTCACAGACAGTCACCCGGAGGAAACCCACGCAGACACAGGGAGAACACACCACACTCCTCACAGACAGTCACCCGGAGGAAACCCACGCAGACACAGGGAGAACACACCACACTCCTCACAGACAGTCACCCGGAGGAAACCCACGCAGACACAGGCAGAACACGCCACACTCCTCACAGACAGTCACCCGGAGGAAACCCACGCAGACACAGGGAGAACACACCACACTCCTCACAGACAGTCACCTGGAGGAAACCCACGCAGACACAGGGAGAACACACCACACTCCTCACAGACAGTCACCCCGAGGAAACCCACTGGTTAAAATGAGTGTTAAATATATTTCATTTTTAAATGTTATTTTATTTTCTCACATCTTTATAACACATGTTAGTGGAGCATTAGTGAAATAATAATTTTATTGCACAGTGTAAACTCCTGAATCTACATTATTTACTGTTTATTCTTTATTATTAATGAGGAGTGTAAAGAACACAAAGTGCAGTCGACCTTCTCCAGACAGCGGTGTGTTTGTAATGACTGGGGGCTTCGTGTCTAACTCCTCAGTCAGGGCTCAGATCAGAGACAGTTCTGTTGTGATTTGAAGCAGAAATCTCATTGTGTGCAGTTACAGACAGTAAACAGCAGGCGGCGCAGCTGTGATTTGCTGAATTTCACCTTCACTGTTCTGAGTTCTGAAGAGAGGCGATGTCATGTGAATATATCTAATCTATCTGTGTATGTGGACCCTTCAACTCCCTGATACTTCATCAGAACACAAATAAAACAGAGCAGCGCTTCATTCCCAGGCGACTAGCGCCGCTCTGTAGCAGCTCTGCACCAGTCTGCAGTGATATCAGAGGAGCTGCTGGACTGTAGTTACATTTAGAGCCTCATTCTCCTTCAGAAGAGTTCCACAATCAGAGATTACCCCCCTCTCCTCACTCTTCTGTGACATGGAGCTCAGCTCAGATTCTCATTCTGCAGAGTTCTGTTCACACTACAGTTCCACCTTAAATACTGCAGTAGACTCAGAAGTAGAACGTAATCGCTTCACCATTTAAGGTGGAAGTGTAGATTTACAGCTAACTCCTGAGAACTCAGCTGCTCCTCGTGCTGTTTTCTGCTCGTTCTTAAGTAAAGGCCATAATCCACTGAAACTACATTAAACTCAGAGAATACACTGGGGTCATAGAGTTTAAAGGAGGAAACACTGACCCCTGTGGGTTTCTTTGGGCGCTACGCAGCGTCTCGCCGCTGATTCAGGGAGGCGTCTGGGTTCAGAATCACATCCTTGGACCAGGGGCAGTTGCTGGGAAACACAGATGTGTTGCAGGTGTGTTGTGGATATTTGAATTCAGTGTGGACTCAAAACTTAAGCCCCTTTCACACGTTCTGTGTCTCTGTGAACGCTGACGTCTGTACGTTGTCCAGGACATTGTTACAAAACGTTTTATTTATATAAAGTTTTTTAAGAAGTCAAAGTCTGATCTACAGATGTGGTCCAATCCAAAGCATATTCAGATCAGCCCTGACTCTCATCTAAAGGCTGGTTTATACTTCATTTTGATTGGTCCCTGACGTCCACCCCGTGTCTGAGGAGGTCTCTGTCTGTGAATGTGTCTCTGTGTGTGTGGAGGAGGAGAGGAGCTCATGTTTCTGTACTTCTTCAGTTCAACTTCAACAATGTCCCTCCCACTACTGACCAATCACAGGCTGCGGTCTGCGTCCATGGCATGCGGCGTTACGTTTCTTTAGAGGGGCACATCAGGCCGCGGCGTAGGGTTCACATTGACACCTTGTTTATGGCATTGGGTCGATACAGAATTATAATTTGGGGTGGGGGTGTGTGTGTGTGTGTTCTTCCCCGGTGTTCTCTGCAGGTGGCGCTCTGGGCGGTCTGCTGGGCTGCTGGATGACTAGTGGTCAGTTTAAACCTGTTGCTCAGATCATCATGGAGCTTCCCCCTCAGCAGCAGCAGAAGCTGTACCAGGACGTGATGGCGGTTCTGGGAACTCTGGACTGGGTCGACGTGGTCCAGCTGATCGCGCTCGTCTCAGGGAACGCCTCCATGCAGCAGCAAGTCGTCGCCGCCATCCTCAGCTACGTCACCAAAGAGCTGCGGGCGGAGGTGTGCTACGGAGACTGACCACCAGGGGGAGACACAGTAGTAGGCGGAGTTAAAGGTGCAGTCAGCCATTTCCTCCACTGATACAATAGCCTTTATACTGACATAACTGCCCCCATGTGGATAAAAATGACTGATCTCTCCTTTAAAGCTCAGAAGCTCTGAGTGGGTTAGAGTTTAGTGCCTTAGTATTTTATTTGTATTCACTTTTTTATCATGACATTGCCCTCAGGACAAAACCTGGTGTCTCTCTAAATCATGACTGACCACTAGGGGGAGACCTTCACAACTAAAATAATGACTGAATGCACCTTTTAATTATCAGGAACTTTCTAGTTTTCTGTGCCTTAAGTGTTTTATTTTTATCTTCAGTTCATTGAAAAAGAACAAGGTGCATTTCTTTGTGGAAGTTACAAGAAAAAGCAGTGTTCCCATTGGTTAAAAAAACATATTAATGTGTATTTATTTATATATAATTAATGGAGACAGAAGGGTTTGATCTGACAGTGATGATGTGTTTTAGCGTGTGATGTGATGAAGGACAGAAAAAAGGAAAACAAAAGAGATCAGAGCGTAGAGCCAGGGTCAGGTGATTATTTATAGACCCTTTATTTATCTAGCGTCACATACAGAGGGGTGTGTGTAGGACACGGTCTGTCTCTGCTCTCACGGCCGTGATGGAGGAGCAGAAAGAGGTGGGGACATGTCCTCAGTGTCCTCTCTGTGTGGATTACGCCTCTGATCTCTATACAGTCATTTTATAACTTACCTCTTCTTTCCTTTTTAATTTTTATATCGTGTGTAAAAGCTTTGACACTGATTTCTGTGGAAACATGGAGTTTGTAAAATTGATAAATAAATAAACCCCTTTTAATGCACAATTCAATTCAAGTGTCTGTAAGTGTTTATTCACTGTTTGAATTCCCACAGAAACTCATGTGTAACTCGAGCTGTTTAGTTTTGTAGCACTTTCGCTCTGTGTTTACTTTCATGCAGTTAGCGCTCTCCTGAATTTAGAGTCAGTTCCACCTTAAGTAAGTAAAGGTTCTATTAAAAATATAGAGGGTTCTCTGAACGACAGAAGAACCACTGTTGGTTTTGTGTAGAACTGCTGTTGCTGATGTGTTTAAACAAGTAAAGATCAGATCTTAAAGGAACACTAAGTAAGATTTCGTGCTCCTGGGGCTCCCCCTGGTGTAGTTCATGTTTACTGCACTGTACTGAAATCAACAGGGAGGGGGAGGGAAATTCTCATTCTCCTATAAAAGTCACATAGTGCATTTTCTGCAGTGCTGAGGCCAGAGTAGCAACGACAGAGGCTCTGTTGTCACGGTTACAGCTCAGTGAAGCATTACAATGGTTTTGAGAGTGGAATTTTAAGATAAAAAATACTACAGAGTGTTCCTTTAAACGAACACGTTCCACTTCATGGAACCAAACGTGGTTCTTCTGTGACAAACGCTCAAAGAAACTTTACAGCCCCTTTATTTTCTTTATTTAAAGAGTGAACAGGTTCCGTTCGGTGGAGGGAGAGCTTCGTCTCTGAGCGCCGCGTTTATCTCACGCTGCGTTACACAACGGTGACGTGGCAGAATGAAAACAGGGAAGTAACACATTAAAGTCTGGTTTAAGGTGGAAACTCTGAAGTGTAGAGGGTTAATCTGGGGTTAAAGGGGATTAGTTTAACTGTAAATTACTGAGAGAGACTTTGCTGTAACTTCGGAAAAGAGTGGAGGATGTCATCAGCTTTTATCTTTAATCAGATCATTTACATGTGGTTTTCTAAGAAATGAGGTCTCTCTCTCTCTCTCACACACACACACACACACACACACACACACACACACACACACACGCACACATGCCCACACTGACCTGAAAGGCCCTTTTAAGAAATAAAACCACAGTTTGCTGAAAGAGTTTCTCTGTGTTCCTCCTCGGCTCTAAAGGGTTCTGTTGGGTTTATGTTTCCGCTCATGATTTAGATTCAAACCCATTTCCTTTTCAACATTCTACAGCCTCTCTTTATCTTTTAGAGTTTAAACAGTGGATTTACAGGCAGAGGTTTGATGACACAGGACTCCTATCTTCTCTGTCTCCTGTTAAATGTCCATTATTTTCTGTAAATGATTATGTAACACGTTTAAACTGTTAACTACTGTGTAATTAATTTCTTCAGTTCAGCGTTTCTGTTCTGGAAAAGTCAGCCTCACTATAAACTACAGTCAACTCTTGATCCTTCACTGCCCTCAACAACAACAACAACAACAACGACTGTGTGTGGCCTTTTCTATTTCTGGAAGAGTCTATTATTCAGTGAACTGCAGTAAAGTCAGGACTCTGTGGTAATTCTCCTGAATCTTTAAAGACAGAAGCTGAAAGAGCAGAGACAAAGCTGTAAATATAAACACAGTTAGAGTCTGACGCCTGCGGCTCGCTCCAGAAAAGTGGAGACGGAGGCGAGTTTCCCTCTGAGCTCCATCCCCTTTCCTTTACTGACGCTGTGGGAGCGTTTGGGAACTGAGGAGACTCGGTGCTGCAGGTTTGTGAGTGTATGATGACCGTATGATGGTGTGAAGTTACAGGTGCAGCAGGTAAAAAGGGAGCTGCAGTTGTTCGAGGTTTTGTTCCAGTCAGAGTTTGTGGTTGAACCTGTTCCAGTAAATGGTGAGGAAACGTCCTCTGTATTTTATAAAAAGTGTTTTGGTTCTTTGATCACAATCATGTTCGTCACTTTTAAGTTTTGAGTAAAAAATTACTTTATCTTGGGTTTGAGGAATATTTATTTAATGTGAAATTAAAGGAACCCCTGAAACAAGCTGTGGTTTACTTCTCCATGAAAGGCAGCCAGCTGCACAATGCTTAATTCATTCATTCATCTTCTGTAACTCCTGATCAGGGTCGGAGTGCATCTGGAGCCTTCCTGGATTCATTGTGTGCACAGCAGGAACATGAGTGAGTGTAAACAAAACCTGACAACGACACTTTTACGGAACAGAGTTAAGGTGTTCCTCTCTCACCACACAAACACACAGACACACACACACACACACACATACACACACAGACACACACACACACAGACACACACACACACACATACACACACACATACACATACACACAGACACATACACATACACACAGACACACACACACACACACACACACACACACAGACACACACACAGAAACATACACAGACACACACACACACACACATACACACAGACACACACACACACACACACACACACACACACATACACACACACAAACACACACACACAGACACACACACACAGACACACACACACACATACACAGACACACACACAGCCCTAATTCGGAACATGGCCCAAAGCGGAACAAACCCACTGCAGTTTAGAAGCAAACAAAAGAGATTTTTATAATCTTTTAATCAGTTTCACACGAGCCAAACGTCACCAAGGTGAATACCAGGGGTCAGTCAGAGGGATCTAAACTCCCACAGCTCTGGTGTGTGGAACAGTGGAACTGTGTTCTCTGGTGTGTCTGTGTTTTATGTAAGACTCAGGAGGAGCACGGAGGAGGAATGGGACCCAGAACCCGACGGAAAGAATGCAGTGCAGCAGGTTTCTAACTTTATCTCAGAGACACCGGCCGGTGAAAGATAACCCCACTGTGTCTCTGAGAGATGACAGGTCACAGTGCAAAGACGGTGCAGGACGCGACTAGAGTTCCTGAAATATTCCTAGAATATAAGGGCCAGATTTTCATCACAGAGCATATTCCGTTCCACTCCCTTACCTTCGCCTCCGCCCAGTTTCCTCCAGCTGAGTCCAGTGTTTACTGCAGTTCACAGTCCTGTGTTCTGTTTTGTTCACAGTCCACTTCATTACACTGCAGTGCAGGACAGTGTAGGATAACGTACCTCAGCTCAATGTATTTCAGTGCAGTGCAGAATAGTGCAGGACAAAGCCAGACAGTGAATTGTGTAGTGTGCGCAGTGTAGTGTAGTACAGTGCAGTGTGTTTATTGTAGTGTAGTGTAGTACAGTACAGTGCCTTGTGTGTATTGTATTGTAGTGCAGTATAGTGTAGTACAGTGCCTTGTGTGTATTGTAGTATAGTGCAGTGCGTGTATTGTGGTGTAGTGTAGTGTAGTATAGTATAGTATAGTATATTACAGTGCAGTTCAGGTTTCTCTTGGTTCATGTGAAACATTTCTCCTTTTACTAAAGGTTTCCGTGGAGGCGAGTCGTGCGCTGAATGTGCTGGAAGTCATGGGTGAATGGTCAGAGAGGTGGGGGAGGGACTGAAAGGTCACTGGGTTGACCCCCAGAAGGAACACTGGGGGCAGGGGTGAAGGATCAGCACTGTCTCCTCCCTCAACTGAGGCTGAGCGACCAATGAGTAAGGCACCAACCCCCCAATAAACCGGGTGCTGCTGCCGGGTGATGGTTTTCTGCTGCTCTGTTTGTGTGTGTGTGTGTGTGTTTGTGTGTTTGTGTTGACTGCCAGGGATGTGTTAAATGTGGAAGACACATTTCATTGTACAATATCTGGGGATTGAACCAGTAACCTTCTGGATACACGCCCAGGTCCCTCACCACTAGGCCACGGCTGACCCGAGTCTGAGACCTGCGCTGCTTTGTAGAAACCAGCGAGGCCCACAGGTGGCCGTGTGCAATGCTGCAAACCGCTGTGAGAGCCATGCTTCGGTAAAGTTATATTTAGGGTCTGAAAGGAAGTGTGCATGTTGTTACTGCTTTGAAAAACTGGGATGTTCAGTGTGGTTCTTGTTATTGTGGGTTCCTTACAGTGTGTGTGTTGTTACTGTGGGTTCCTGACAGTGTGTGTGTGTCGTTATTGTGGGTTCCTGATGGTGTGTGTGTCGTTATTGTGGGTTCCTGACGGTGTGTGTGTTGTTATTGTGGGTTCCTGACAGTGTGTGTTGTTACTGTGGGTTCCTGACGGTGTGTATGTCATTATTGTAGTTTCCTGACAGTGTGTGTGTCGTTATTGTGGGTTCCTGATGGTGTGTGTGTTGTTACTGTGGGTTCCTGATGGTGTGTGTGTTGTTACTGTGGGTTCCTGATGGTGTGTGTGTTGTTACTGTGGGTTCCTGATGGTGTGTATGTTGTTACTGTGGGTTCCTGACAGTGTGTGTGTGTTGTTATTGTGGGTTCCTGATGGTGTGTGTGTTGTTATTGTGGGTTCCTGACAGTGTGTGTGTCGTTATTGTGGGTTCCTGACAGTGTGTGTGTCGTTATTGTGGGTTCCTGACAGTGTGTGTGTCGTTATTGTGGGTTCCTGATGGTGTGTGTGTCGTTATTGTGGGTTCCTGACGGTGTGTGTTTCGTTATTGTGGGTTCCTGACAGTGTGTGTGTGTCGTTATTGTGGGTTCCTGATGGTGTGTGTGTCGTTATTGTGGGTTCCTGACAGTGTGTGTGTCGTTATTGTGGGTTCCTGACAGTGTGTGTGTCGTTATTGTGGGTTCCTGACAGTGTGTGTGTCGTTATTGTGGGTTCCTGATGGTGTGTGTGTCGTTATTGTGGGTTCCTGACGGTGTGTGTTTCGTTATTGTGGGTTCCTGACAGTGTGTGTGTGTCGTTATTGTGGGTTCCTGATGGTGTGTGTGTTGTTATTGTGGGTTCCTGACAGTGTGTGTGTCGTTATTGTGGGTTCCTGACGGTGTGTGTGTTGTTACTGTGGGTTCCTGACAGTGTGTGTGTGTCGTTATTGTGGGTTCCTGATGGTGTGTGTGTCGTTATTGTGGGTTCCTGACGGTGTGTGTGTTGTTATTGTGGGTTCCTGACAGTGTGTGTTGTTACTGTGGGTTCCTGACGGTGTGTATGTCATTATTGTAGTTTCCTGACAGTGTGTGTGTCGTTATTGTGGGTTCCTGATGGTGTGTGTGTTGTTACTGTGGGTTCCTGATGGTGTGTGTGTTGTTACTGTGGGTTCCTGATGGTGTGTGTGTTGTTACTGTGGGTTCCTGATGGTGTGTATGTTGTTACTGTGGGTTCCTGATGGTGTGTGTGTTGTTATTGTGGGTTCCTGACGGTGTGTGTTTTGTTATTGTGGGTTCCTGACAGTGTGTGTGTGTTGTTATTGTGGGTTCCTGATGGTGTGTGTGTTGTTATTGTGGGTTCCTGACAGTGTGTGTGTCGTTATTGTGGGTTCCTGACAGTGTGTGTGTCGTTATTGTGGGTTCCTGACAGTGTGTGTGTCGTTATTGTGGGTTCCTGATGGTGTGTGTGTCGTTATTGTGGGTTCCTGACGGTGTGTGTTTCGTTATTGTGGGTTCCTGACAGTGTGTGTGTGTCGTTATTGTGGGTTCCTGATGGTGTGTGTGTTGTTATTGTGGGTTCCTGACAGTGTGTGTGTCGTTATTGTGGGTTCCTGACAGTGTGTGTGTCGTTATTGTGGGTTCCTGACAGTGTGTGTGTCGTTATTGTGGGTTCCTGATGGTGTGTGTGTCGTTATTGTGGGTTCCTGACGGTGTGTGTTTCGTTATTGTGGGTTCCTGACAGTGTGTGTGTGTCGTTATTGTGGGTTCCTGATGGTGTGTGTGTTGTTATTGTGGGTTCCTGACAGTGTGTGTGTCGTTATTGTGGGTTCCTGACGGTGTGTGTGTCGTTATTGTGGGTTCCTGACAGTGTGTGTGTCGTTATTGTGGGTTCCTGATGGTGTGTGTGTCGTTATTGTGGGTTCCTGACGGTGTGTGTGTTGTTATTGTGGGTTCCTGACAGTGTGTGTTGTTATTGTGGGTTCCTGATGGTGTGTGTGTTGTTACTGTGGGTTCCTGACGGTGTGTATGTCATTATTGTAGTTTCCTGACAGTGTGTGTGTCGTTATTGTGGGTTCCTGATGGAGTGTGTGTTGTTACTGTGGGTTCCTGATGGTGTGTGTGTTGTTACTGTGGGATCCTGATGGTGTGTGTGTTGTTACTGTGGGTTCCTGATGGTGTGTGTGTTGTTACTGTGGGTTCCTGATGGTGTGTGTGTTGTTATTGTGGGTTCCTGACGGTGTGTGTGTCGTTATTGTGGGTTCCTGACAGTGTGTGTGTTGTTACTGTGGGTTCCTGACAGTGTGTGTGTGTCGTTATTGTGGGTTCCTGATGGTGTGTGTGTTGTTATTGTGTGTTCCTGACAGTGTGTGTGTCGTTATTGTGGGTTCCTGACAGTGTGTGTGTCGTTATTGTGGGTTCCTGATGGTGTGTGTGTTGTTATTGTGGGTTCCTGACAGTGTGTGTGTCGTTATTGTGGGTTCCTGACAGTGTGTGTGTCGTTATTGTGGGTTCCTGATGGTGTGTGTGTCGTTATTGTGGGTTCCTGACGGTGTGTGTGTTGTTATTGTGGGTTCCTGACAGTGTGTGTTGTTATTGTGGGTTCCTGATGGTGTGTGTGTTGTTACTGTGGGTTCCTGACGGTGTGTATGTCATTATTGTAGTTTCCTGACAGTGTGTGTGTCGTTATTGTGGGTTCCTGATGGTGTGTGTGTTGTTACTGTGGGTTCCTGATGGTGTGTGTGTTGTTACTGTGGGTTCCTGATGATGTGTGTGTTGTTACTGTGGGTTCCTGATGGTGTGTGTGTTGTTACTGTGGGTTCCTGATGGTGTGTGTGTTGTCATTGTGGGTTCCTGACGGTGTGTGTTTCGTTATTGTGGGTTCCTGACAGTGTGTGTGTGTCGTTATTGTGGGTTCCTGATGGTGTGTGTGTTGTTATTGTGGGTTCCTGACAGTGTGTGTGTCGTTATTGTGGGTTCCTGACAGTGTGTGTGTCGTTATTGTGGGTTCCTGATGGTGTGTGTGTCGTTATTGTGGGTTCCTGACAGTGTGTGTGTTGTTATTGTGGGTTCCTGACAGTGTGTGTGTTGTTATTGTGGGTTCCTGATGGTGTGTGTGTTGTTACTGTGGGTTCCTGACGGTGTGTATGTCATTATTGTAGTTTCCTGACAGTGTGTGTGTCGTTATTGTGGGTTCCTGACGGTGTGTGTTTCGTTATTGTGGGTTCCTGACGGTGTGTGTTTCGTTATTGTGGGTTCCTGACAGTGTGTGTGTGTCGTTATTGTGGGTTCCTGATGGTGTGTGTGTTGTTATTGTGGGTTCCTGACAGTGTGTGTGTTGTTACTGTGGGTTCCTGACAGTGTGTGTGTGTCGTTATTGTGGGTTCCTGATGGTGTGTGTGTCGTTATTGTGGGTTCCTGACGGTGTGTGTGTTGTTATTGTGGGTTCCTGACAGTGTGTGTTGTTACTGTGGGTTCCTGACGGTGTGTATGTCATTATTGTAGTTTCCTGACAGTGTGTGTGTCGTTATTGTGGGTTCCTGATGGTGTGTGTGTTGTTACTGTGGGTTCCTGATGGTGTGTGTGTTGTTACTGTGGGTTCCTGATGGTGTGTGTGTTGTTACTGTGGGTTCCTGATGGTGTGTATGTTGTTACTGTGGGTTCCTGACAGTGTGTGTGTGTTGTTATTGTGGGTTCCTGATGGTGTGTGTGTTGTTATTGTGGGTTCCTGACAGTGTGTGTGTCGTTATTGTGGGTTCCTGACAGTGTGTGTGTCGTTATTGTGGGTTCCTGACAGTGTGTGTGTCGTTATTGTGGGTTCCTGATGGTGTGTGTGTCGTTATTGTGGGTTCCTGACGGTGTGTGTTTCGTTATTGTGGGTTCCTGACAGTGTGTGTGTGTCGTTATTGTGGGTTCCTGATGGTGTGTGTGTTGTTATTGTGGGTTCCTGACAGTGTGTGTGTCGTTATTGTGGGTTCCTGACAGTGTGTGTGTCGTTATTGTGGGTTCCTGACAGTGTGTGTGTCGTTATTGTGGGTTCCTGATGGTGTGTGTGTCGTTATTGTGGGTTCCTGACGGTGTGTGTTTCGTTATTGTGGGTTCCTGACAGTGTGTGTGTGTCGTTATTGTGGGTTCCTGATGGTGTGTGTGTTGTTATTGTGGGTTCCTGACAGTGTGTGTGTCGTTATTGTGGGTTCCTGACGGTGTGTGTGTTGTTACTGTGGGTTCCTGACAGTGTGTGTGTGTCGTTATTGTGGGTTCCTGATGGTGTGTGTGTCGTTATTGTGGGTTCCTGACGGTGTGTGTGTTGTTATTGTGGGTTCCTGACAGTGTGTGTTGTTACTGTGGGTTCCTGACGGTGTGTATGTCATTATTGTAGTTTCCTGACAGTGTGTGTGTCGTTATTGTGGGTTCCTGATGGTGTGTGTGTTGTTACTGTGGGTTCCTGATGGTGTGTGTGTTGTTACTGTGGGTTCCTGATGGTGTGTGTGTTGTTACTGTGGGTTCCTGATGGTGTGTATGTTGTTACTGTGGGTTCCTGATGGTGTGTGTGTTGTTATTGTGGGTTCCTGACGGTGTGTGTTTTGTTATTGTGGGTTCCTGACAGTGTGTGTGTGTTGTTATTGTGGGTTCCTGATGGTGTGTGTGTTGTTATTGTGGGTTCCTGACAGTGTGTGTGTCGTTATTGTGGGTTCCTGACAGTGTGTGTGTCGTTATTGTGGGTTCCTGACAGTGTGTGTGTCGTTATTGTGGGTTCCTGATGGTGTGTGTGTCGTTATTGTGGGTTCCTGACGGTGTGTGTTTCGTTATTGTGGGTTCCTGACAGTGTGTGTGTGTCGTTATTGTGGGTTCCTGATGGTGTGTGTGTTGTTATTGTGGGTTCCTGACAGTGTGTGTGTCGTTATTGTGGGTTCCTGACAGTGTGTGTGTCGTTATTGTGGGTTCCTGACAGTGTGTGTGTCGTTATTGTGGGTTCCTGATGGTGTGTGTGTCGTTATTGTGGGTTCCTGACGGTGTGTGTTTCGTTATTGTGGGTTCCTGACAGTGTGTGTGTGTCGTTATTGTGGGTTCCTGATGGTGTGTGTGTTGTTATTGTGGGTTCCTGACAGTGTGTGTGTCGTTATTGTGGGTTCCTGACGGTGTGTGTGTCGTTATTGTGGGTTCCTGACAGTGTGTGTGTCGTTATTGTGGGTTCCTGATGGTGTGTGTGTCGTTATTGTGGGTTCCTGACGGTGTGTGTGTTGTTATTGTGGGTTCCTGACAGTGTGTGTTGTTATTGTGGGTTCCTGATGGTGTGTGTGTTGTTACTGTGGGTTCCTGACGGTGTGTATGTCATTATTGTAGTTTCCTGACAGTGTGTGTGTCGTTATTGTGGGTTCCTGATGGAGTGTGTGTTGTTACTGTGGGTTCCTGATGGTGTGTGTGTTGTTACTGTGGGATCCTGATGGTGTGTGTGTTGTTACTGTGGGTTCCTGATGGTGTGTGTGTTGTTACTGTGGGTTCCTGATGGTGTGTGTGTTGTTATTGTGGGTTCCTGACGGTGTGTGTGTCGTTATTGTGGGTTCCTGACAGTGTGTGTGTTGTTACTGTGGGTTCCTGACAGTGTGTGTGTGTCGTTATTGTGGGTTCCTGATGGTGTGTGTGTTGTTATTGTGTGTTCCTGACAGTGTGTGTGTCGTTATTGTGGGTTCCTGACAGTGTGTGTGTCGTTATTGTGGGTTCCTGATGGTGTGTGTGTTGTTATTGTGGGTTCCTGACAGTGTGTGTGTCGTTATTGTGGGTTCCTGACAGTGTGTGTGTCGTTATTGTGGGTTCCTGATGGTGTGTGTGTCGTTATTGTGGGTTCCTGACGGTGTGTGTGTTGTTATTGTGGGTTCCTGACAGTGTGTGTTGTTATTGTGGGTTCCTGATGGTGTGTGTGTTGTTACTGTGGGTTCCTGACGGTGTGTATGTCATTATTGTAGTTTCCTGACAGTGTGTGTGTCGTTATTGTGGGTTCCTGATGGTGTGTGTGTTGTTACTGTGGGTTCCTGATGGTGTGTGTGTTGTTACTGTGGGTTCCTGATGATGTGTGTGTTGTTACTGTGGGTTCCTGATGGTGTGTGTGTTGTTACTGTGGGTTCCTGATGGTGTGTGTGTTGTTATTGTGGGTTCCTGACGGTGTGTGTTTCGTTATTGTGGGTTCCTGACAGTGTGTGTGTGTCGTTATTGTGGGTTCCTGATGGTGTGTGTGTTGTTATTGTGGGTTCCTGACAGTGTGTGTGTCGTTATTGTGGGTTCCTGACAGTGTGTGTGTCGTTATTGTGGGTTCCTGATGGTGTGTGTGTCGTTATTGTGGGTTCCTGACAGTGTGTGTGTTGTTATTGTGGGTTCCTGACAGTGTGTGTGTTGTTATTGTGGGTTCCTGATGGTGTGTGTGTTGTTACTGTGGGTTCCTGACGGTGTGTATGTCATTATTGTAGTTTCCTGACAGTGTGTGTGTCGTTATTGTGGGTTCCTGACGGTGTGTGTTTCGTTATTGTGGGTTCCTGACGGTGTGTGTTTCGTTATTGTGGGTTCCTGACAGTGTGTGTGTGTCGTTATTGTGGGTTCCTGATGGTGTGTGTGTTGTTATTGTGGGTTCCTGACAGTGTGTGTGTCGTTATTGTGGGTTCCTGACAGTGTGTGTGTCGTTATTGTGGGTTCCTGATGGTGTGTGTGTCGTTATTGTGGGTTCCTGACAGTGTGTGTGTTGTTATTGTGGGTTCCTGACAGTGTGTGTTGTTATTGTGGGTTCCTGATGGTGTGTGTGTTGTTACTGTGGGTTCCTGACGGTGTGTATGTCATTATTGTAGTTTCCTGACAGTGTGTGTGTCGTTATTGTGGGTTCCTGATGGTGTGTGTGTTGTTACTGTGGGTTCCTGATGGTGTGTGTGTTGTTACTGTGGGTTCCTGATGGTGTGTGTGTTGTTACTGTGGGATCCTGATGGTGTGTGTGTGTTGTTACTGTGGGTTCCTGATGGTGTGTGTGTTGTTACTGTGGGTTCCTGATGGTGTGTGTGTTGTTATTGTGGGTTCCTGACGGTGTGTGTTTCGTTATTGTGGGTTCCTGACAGTGTGTGTGTGTCGTTATTGTGGGTTCCTGATGGTGTGTGTGTTGTTATTGTGGGTTCCTGACAGTGTGTGTGTCGTTATTGTGGGTTCCTGACAGTGTGTGTGTCGTTATTGTGGGTTCCTGACAGTGTGTGTGTCGTTATTGTGGGTTCCTGACGGTGTGTGTGTCGTTATTGTGGGTTCCTGACGGTGTGTGTGTTGTTATTGTGGGTTCCTGACGGTGTGTGTGTTGTTATTGTGGGTTCCTGACAGTGTGTGTTGTTATTGTGGGTTCCTGATGGTGTGTGTGTTGTTACTGTGGGTTCCTGACGGTGTGTATGTCATTATTGTAGTTTCCTGACAGTGTGTGTGTCGTTATTGTGGGTTCCTGATGGTGTGTGTGTTGTTACTGTGGGTTCCTGATGGTGTGTGTGTTGTTACTGTGGGTTCCTGATGGTGTGTGTGTTGTTACTGTGGGTTCCTGATGGTGTGTGTGTTGTTATTGTGGGTTCCTGACGGTGTGTGTGTTGTTATTGTGGGTTCCTGACGGTGTGTGTGTTGTTACTGTGGGTTCCTGACAGTGTGTGTGTGTTGTTACTGTGGGTTCCTGACGGTGTGTATGTCATTATTGTAGTTTCCTGACGGTGTGTGTGTTGTTATTGTGGGTTCCTGACGGTGTGTGTGTTGTTACTGTGGGTTCCTGACAGTGTGTGTGTGTTGTTACTGTGGGTTCCTGACGGTGTGTATGTCATTATTGTAGTTTCCTGACAGTGTGTGTGTTGTTATTGTGGGTTCCTGATGGTGTGTGTGTGTTATTGTCGATTCCCAGCAGTGTGTGTTGTTACTGGTTCTGTTGATGTTCTCTGACCTGTTTTTCCGGTTCCTTTGCTCTAGTTTATTTTCTGTAGTGACTTAAAATAAGATCAGGGGAATTCAGACTTACATTAACCTCCTCCTTCCAGTCCACTACACACACACACACACACACACACACACACACATTGACTCTAACTCCAACACATTGTAACACACTCTAACACTGTAACAGATTCTAACACACTAACAAACTGTAACACACGGACACTGTAACCCTGTAAATATTAATACACTGTAACACACGCTAACACATGCTGCAACACTAACACACTCTAACTGTAGCACACTTTAACACACAGTAACCCATGCTAACATACTGTAATGCACTGTAACACACACTAACTCACTGTAAAAACTGTAACACACTCTAATATACTGTAACACTGTAACACACTGTAACATATTGTAACACATGCTAATACATTGTAACACAATATGTATTTCTAATCAAACCCTCTGTATAAACAGCTGCAGACTCTGATTCAGTGTCAGAGAATTTAGGTATCTGATTGTTTACATCATAAATAGTGAAATAAACTCTCTCTGTCAATAATCCTGTACACACTCTAACACACTAACTGTAAAACTGTGTTTAACAGGAAACAGAACAAAGATGACACAATGTAACACACTCTAACACACTCACACTATAACACACCCTAAGACACTGGAACACACTCACACTCTAACACACTCATACTGTAACACACTGTAACACACAAACACACACTAACACACTGTAACACACTCTAAAGGCGTTGTCTGGATGGCAGCGTCTTGCTCCAAACCCTGTATATATCCTTCAGCATTAACAGTGCCTTCACAGAAGTGACAGTCACCCACTCCCTGTGCACTAACTCCCCCCACCACCATCCCCACCCCCCACTCCCTGTGCCCTAACTCCCCCCACTACCATCCACACAACTCCACACAGAGTTTCAGACTGTGAATGTGTCAGACACCGGACACTTCTCCACTCCCCCTCAGTGCGTCTGAAATGAACTGAGGCCCAGAGAAGGCAACGTTTCTGGACCCTGTTTATATCTGGGTCCTTCTCTGTGTCTGTGAGGTTTAGCTTGTGTTTGTGGAGGTGGTGATGGACTGTGTTCACAGACAGTGGGTTTGGGGGGTGGTTCTGACCCGTGCAGTGATGTCCTACAGAAACCTGTCTGTGTTTAATTCAGTGCGGTCTGAGGGCTAGAAGTCCACAGTCACACATTCCAGGTTTGGGTCCTTGTGAGATTCTCTGAACCTGCTGATGCTGTTGAAAGCTGTAGATGATATAATCCCACACTTCTTTCCTGTTCCTTGTTGAAGAATGTTATTCTCAAACCCTTTTCAGCGCAGTCTCTCACTGAGCCGTGATCAAACACCAGATCAACTCACTTTTTAAAAAGCAATTCTAAAATACTTATCACAATAAACACGGGTTAATTCTGCTCTGAAATCTGTTTAAAAAGGGTTTTTAAATTTCCCTCAGGGTTCCACAACAGAGAGAGAGAGCGAGAGAGAGAGAGAGAGAGAGAGAGAGAGAGAGAGAGAGAGAGAATGAGGAAATGTTATGTATTAGTGTTGACTCAAAACAGAGTTGTAAAACACCTCTGGATTTCGACAAACATAGCATTAAGCACACACACTGGACTTTACAGAGAGAGAGATGACCTTTTTTTCCATTTGAAAATTGTAAAATTAAATCGAGTGTGGCGTGTTCTCCCTGTGTCTGCGTGGGTTTCCTCCGGGTGACTGTCTGTGAGGAGTGTGGCGTGTTCTCTCTGTGTCTGCGTAGGTTTCCTCCGGGTGACTGTCTGTGAGGAGTGTGGGGTGTTCTCCCTGTGTCTGCGTGGGTTTCCTCCGGGTGACTGTCTGTGAGGAGTGTGGCGTGTTCTCTCTGTGTCTGCGTAGGTTTCCTCCGGGTGACTGTCTGTGAGGAGTGTGGCGTGTTCTCCCTGTGTCTGCGTGGGTTTCCTCCGGGTGACTGTCTGTGAGGAGTGTGGGGTGTTCTCTCTGTGTCTGCGTGGGTTTCCTCCGGGTGACTGTCTGTGAGGAGTGTGGCGTGTTCTCCCTGTGTCTGCGTGGGTTTCCTCCGGGTGACTGTCTGTGAGGAGTGTGGCGTGTTCTCCCTGTGTCTGCGTGGGTTTCCTCCGGGTGACTGTCTGTGAGGAGTGTGGCGTGTTCTCCCTGTGTCTGCGTGGGTTTCCTCCGGGTGACTGTCTGTGAGGAGTGTGGCGTGTTCTCCCTGTGTCTGCGTGGGTTTCCTCCGGGTGACTGTCTGTGAGGAGTGTGGCGTGTTCTCTCTGTGTCTGCGTAGGTTTCCTCCGGGTGACTGTCTGTGAGGAGTGTGGCGTGTTCTCCCTGTGTCTGCGTGGGTTTCCTCCGGGTGACTGTCTGTGAGGAGTGTGGCGTGTTCTCTCTGTGTCTGCGTAGGTTTCCTCCGGGTGACTGTCTGTGAGGAGTGTGGCGTGTTCTCCCTGTGTCTGCGTGGGTTTCCTCCGGGTGACTGTCTGTGAGGAGTGTGGGGTGTTCTCTCTGTGTCTGCGTGGGTTTCCTCCGGGTGACTGTCTGTGAGGAGTGTGGGGTGTTCTCTCTGTGTCTGCGTGGGTTTCCTCCGGGTGACTGTCTGTGAGGAGTGTGGCGTGTTCTCCCTGTGTCTGCGTGGGTTTCCTCCGGGTGACTGTCTGTGAGGAGTGTGGGGTGTTCTCTCTGTGTCTGCGTGGGTTTCCTCCGGGTGACTGTCTGTGAGGAGTGTGGCGTGTTCTCCCTGTGTCTGCGTGGGTTTCTTCCGGGTGACTGTCTGTGAGGAGTGTGGCGTGTTCTCCCTGTGTCTGCGTGGGTTTCCTCCGGGTGACTGTCTGTGAGGAGTGTGGGGTGTTCTCCCTGTGTCTGCGTGGGTTTCCTCCGGGTGACTGTCTGTGAGGAGTGTGGCGTGTTCTCCCTGTGTCTGCGTGGGTTTCCTCCGGGTGACTGTCTGTGAGGAGTGTGGGGTGTTCTCTCTGTGTCTGCGTGGGTTTCCTCCGGGTGACTGTCTGTGAGGAGTGTGGCGTGTTCTCCCTGTGTCTGCGTGGGTTTCCTCCGGGTGACTGTCTGTGAGGAGTGTGGCGTGTTCTCCCTGTGTCTGCGTGGGTTTCCTCCGGGTGACTGTCTGTGAGGAGTGTGGCGTGTTCTCCCTGTGTCTGCGTGGGTTTCCTCCGGGTGACTGTCTGTGAGGAGTGTGGCGTGTTCTCCCTGTGTCTGCGTGGGTTTCCTCCGGGTGACTGTCTGTGAGGAGTGTGGCGTGTTCTCTCTGTGTCTGCGTAGGTTTCCTCCGGGTGACTGTCTGTGAGGAGTGTGGCGTGTTCTCCCTGTGTCTGCGTGGGTTTCCTCCGGGTGACTGTCTGTGAGGAGTGTGGGGTGTTCTCTCTGTGTCTGCGTGGGTTTCCTCCGGGTGACTGTCTGTGAGGAGTGTGGCGTGTTCTCCCTGTGTCTGCGTGGGTTTCCTCCGGGTGACTGTCTGTGAGGAGTGTGGCGTGTTCTCCCTGTGTCTGCGTGGGTTTCCTCCGGGTGACTGTCTGTGAGGAGTGTGGCGTGTTCTCCCTGTGTCTGCGTGGGTTTCCTCCGGGTGACTGTCTGTGAGGAGTGTGGCGTGTTCTCTCTGTGTCTGCGTAGGTTTCCTCCGGGTGACTGTCTGTGAGGAGTGTGGCGTGTTCTCCCTGTGTCTGCGTGGGTTTCCTCCGGGTGACTGTCTGTGAGGAGTGTGGCGTGTTCTCTCTGTGTCTGCGTAGGTTTCCTCCGGGTGACTGTCTGTGAGGAGTGTGGCGTGTTCTCCCTGTGTCTGCGTGGGTTTCCTCCGGGTGACTGTCTGTGAGGAGTGTGGGGTGTTCTCTCTGTGTCTGCGTGGGTTTCCTCCGGGTGACTGTCTGTGAGGAGTGTGGGGTGTTCTCTCTGTGTCTGCGTGGGTTTCCTCCGGGTGACTGTCTGTGAGGAGTGTGGCGTGTTCTCTCTGTGTCTGCGTGGGTTTCCTCCGGGTGACTGTCTGTGAGGAGTGTGGCGTGTTCTCCCTGTGTCTGCGTGGGTTTCCTCCGGGTGACTGTCTGTGAGGAGTGTGGCGTGTTCTCCCTGTGTCTGCGTGGGTTTCCTCCGGGTGACTGTCTGTGAGGAGTGTGGGGTGTTCTCCCTGTGTCTGCGTGGGTTTCCTCCGGGTGACTGTCTGTGAGGAGTGTGGCGTGTTCTCCCTGTGTCTGCCTGGGTTTCCTCTGGGTGACTGTCTGTGAGGAGTGTGGCGTGTTCTCTCTGTGTCTGCGTGGGTTTCCTCCAGGTGACTGTCTGTGAGGAGTGTGGTGTGTTCTCCCTGTGTCTGCGTGGGTTTCCTCCGGGTGACTGTCTGTGAGGAGTGTGGGGTGTTCTCCCTGTGTCTGCGTGGGTTTCCTCCGGGTGACTGTCTGTGAGGAGTGTGGCGTGTTCTCTCTGTGTCTGCGTAGGTTTCCTCCGGGTGACTGTCTGTGAGGAGTGTGGCGTGTTCTCCCTGTGTCTGCGTGGGTTTCCTCCGGGTGACTGTCTGTGAGGAGTGTGGGGTGTTCTCTCTGTGTCTGCGTGGGTTTCCTCCGGGTGACTGTCTGTGAGGAGTGTGGCGTGTTCTCCCTGTGTCTGCGTGGGTTTCCTCCGGGTGACTGTCTGTGAGGAGTGTGGCGTGTTCTCCCTGTGTCTGCGTGGGTTTCCTCCGGGTGACTGTCTGTGAGGAGTGTGGCGTGTTCTCCCTGTGTCTGCGTGGGTTTCCTCCGGGTGACTGTCTGTGAGGAGTGTGGCGTGTTCTCCCTGTGTCTGCGTGGGTTTCCTCCGGGTGACTGTCTGTAAGGAGTGTGGCGTGTTCTCTCTGTGTCTGCGTAGGTTTCCTCCGGGTGACTGTCTGTGAGGAGTGTGGCGTGTTCTCCCTGTGTCTGCGTGGGTTTCCTCCGGGTGACTGTCTGTGAGGAGTGTGGCGTGTTCTCTCTGTGTCTGCGTAGGTTTCCTCCGGGTGACTGTCTGTGAGGAGTGTGGCGTGTTCTCCCTGTGTCTGCGTGGGTTTCCTCCGGGTGACTGTCTGTGAGGAGTGTGGCGTGTTCTCCCTGTGTCTGCGTGGGTTTCCTCCGGGTGACTGTCTGTGAGGAGTGTGGCGTGTTCTCCCTGTGTCTGCGTGGGTTTCCTCCGGGTGACTGTCTGTGAGGAGTGTGGCGTGTTCTCCCTGTGTCTGCGTGGGTTTCCTCCGGGTGACTGTCTGTGAGGAGTGTGGCGTGTTCTCCCTGTGTCTGCGTGGGTTTCCTCCGGGTGACTGTCTGTGAGGAGTGTGGCGTGTTCTCCCTGTGTCTGCGTGGGTTTCCTCCGGGTGACTGTCTGTGAGGAGTGTGGGGTGTTCTCTCTGTGTCTGCGTGGGTTTCCTCCGGGTGACTGTCTGTGAGGAGTGTGGCGTGTTCTCCCTGTGTCTGCGTGGGTTTCCTCCGGGTGACTGTCTGTGAGGAGTGTGGCGTGTTCTCCCTGTGTCTGCGTGGGTTTCCTCCGGGTGACTGTCTGTGAGGAGTGTGGGGTGTTCTCTCTGTGTCTGCGTGGGTTTCCTCCGGGTGACTGTCTGTGAGGAGTGTGGCGTGTTCTCCCTGTGTCTGCGTGGGTTTCCTCCGGGTGACTGTCTGTGAGGAGTGTGGGGTGTTCTCTCTGTGTCTGCGTGGGTTTCCTCCGGGTGACTGTCTGTGAGGAGTGTGGCGTGTTCTCCCTGTGTCTGCGTGGGTTTCCTCCGGGTGACTGTCTGTGAGGAGTGTGGCGTGTTCTCCCTGTGTCTGCGTGGGTTTCCTCCGGGTGACTGTCTGTGAGGAGTGTGGCGTGTTCTCCCTGTGTCTGCGTGGGTTTCCTCCGGGTGACTGTCTGTGAGGAGTGTGGCGTGTTCTCCCTGTGTCTGCGTGGGTTTCCTCCGGGTGACTGTCTGTGAGGAGTGTGGCGTGTTCTCCCTGTGTCTGCGTGGGTTTCCTCCGGGTGACTGTCTGTGAGGAGTGTGGCGTGTTCTCCCTGTGTCTGCGTGGGTTTCCTCCGGGTGACTGTCTGTGAGGAGTGTGGCGTGTTCTCCCTGTGTCTGCGTGGGTTTCCTCCGGGTGACTGTCTGTGAGGAGTGTGGCGTGTTCTCCCTGTGTCTGCCTGGGTTTCCTCTGGGTGACTGTCTGTGAGGAGTGTGGCGTGTTCTCTCTGTGTCTGCGTGGGTTTCCTCCAGGTGACTGTCTGTGAGGAGTGTGGTGTGTTCTCCCTGTGTCTGCGTGGGTTTCCTCCGGGTGACTGTCTGTGAGGAGTGTGGTGTATTCACTCTGTGTCTGCGTGGGTTTCCTCCAGGTGCTCCGGTTTCCAATGATTCCAGGTAGGCTCTGGACCCACCGTGCCCCTGAACTGTGTAAGGGTTACAGATAATGGATGGACCTCAGGATTAAAGCTAAAACTTTTTCAAAAGCCAAGTGTCCAAAAGTGTGTAGACAGCCCTCTGCACTGACAGAGTGTGGACGCTATTGGTGCTTTTCCACTCTAGGGTCCCTACCCTCCTCCACTGCACTCTCCTCGTCTGTTCCCCTCCTCCACCAGGTGAATCAGGTCCTGGTTCTGGAAGCGGGTTCTTGTTTAGTGGCTGTTGTCTCGTGGTTCGGAGCGAGTCGAGTAGGGACTAAACCGTGGCGTGTAAACCTTGCGGAACAGGACAGTGGAAGTGTGTTCTGTGGAGCGATGGAGTTCCTCTGGGATGAGTTGGAGTGTGTGAAGGACAGCTGCTGAGTTTAATGATGTAGTAACTGAACCCCACACTCACAGAGATCCTGGTTTTTTTGTGTTCACCCTGCACCCGACGTCTTACTGAACCACTGGACACTCGCTGATGAGCGTGTTGTTGTGTGGTCAGGCAGTGAGTCAGTGTTTCCTGTGTGTCATTCTCCCCCTCCCTCCCTCTCACTCTCTCTCTCTCCATTTCACACTATTTCTTAATCTCTGTGGATGTTCCTTTTTATCTGAAACATCTGATTTTGTAGTAAATGCCACACCTTTAGCAACAAAAATAAAAACATAATGATATTAATAATAACACACTCACACACACATTCACATTCACACACACACACACACACATATTCACATTCACACACACACACACGCTCAAAACTGTGAGTGCTGTGCACTGTGAGGTGTAGTCAGACCTCCACGGTCCGGACCGGTTCCTCCAGCTCCTCCACAGACTCCGGACCGGACTGAGATCCGAGGAATCTGGAGCCGAGTCGGGACCTGGAACTGGGTTTTGTTCCTCAGACGGTTTCTGAGAGAGGACAGTGCCGAGTGGGAACAGCGCTGCAGGGGTTAGGGGTAGGGGTCCGGGTCAGAGGAACATCCACAGAACTCCAGAACCCAATGTTCTCCAGTAGAACATCACCCACAGCTCCTCACTGACTCCGCCCACTTGCCTTCTTCCCTGGGTCAGCGCCGGACCCTCACCCCTCTGTGACCCGTCTCCCACTGCTCCAGGTCCGGTTCTGAGGCTCAGGGGCCCCGGTGAGACCCGTGTTAAAGTATCAGTGCAGTGTGATGTTAAGGTTCAGTGCTGGGTTTATTCTTTCACAAGGTGAGGGAGGTTCATTATAAAGTGCTTCACAGAGTCAAAAGAAACAGTAAAAAACTGTTAAATTAAAAGCAAGAATCAAAAATAGTGCATTAAAAGAAAATACATCAAAAAAGTGAAAGAAAACAGGATTAAAACGATGTAAAGAACTAAAGCGAACAATAAAAGAGTGGAGACTAGGAGCTGCTCCAGAACAAAGAGTGAGGGCCGATTTAAAGCGAGCTGTAGCGCCTCGAACGGGTTTCGGTCTCCGTTTAAAAGCCTCTAAAGTCGGGGCTCCTCTGACGTCCTCGGTTCTGTTTCAGAGTCGGGACTAACTCCGGTTCCTAAAGATCCGAGAGCTCTGCACGGCTCTGACCTCTGTTTCAGATCTGATCCGACACTGTCCCGCATCACGGAGACTCTCTGTTGGACTCTGTTCTGTATCAGACTGGGCTCCGGGGTCAGGGCTGAAGAAGCAGGGGGATGTATCAAATGCCACATAAACACTGATTTATTAAAGCAGCCTTTAGGAAGTGTGTGTGTGTGTGTGAGAATGTGTGCTGAAGGTCACTAACAGAAATGTGTTTTTCCCTCGATGTGACATCTCTTTTTTTCTAGAATTTCTGAGGTGGTTTAGAAATCCCCGCTCAAACAGGAAATATGAGTCTCCGCCGCGTATAAAGAGTCCACACCTTCCTCTCACACACCATAACACACACACACACACACACGCAGAGAGAGAGCGAGAGAGAGACAGAGAGAGAGAGAAATCCTCTGGAGACTCAACAGAAAACAAAAGAATTCAGGTAAAAATGAACATCGAGATCTAATTATATTTTATTACACTTCAGAAGCTGAGCCCCACGTCTCGAGGTCTTTGGCTGTTTATTGTCTTTATTCACATCGTCTTGTTGTTGTACTTTATCTTAAACGTGACCCGAGCCGTCGGTTCCCTTCGGTTTCATTCGAACTGACACCCTCCTGAACGTTCTGGATTATTTCACAGAACCGACTCAGTGTGGATTTAAGGGTCGTATTGTTGTATATTCCTCAGATTACAGCATTGTTTCTGTAAACATTTACCTGCAGCGGTTTAATCCGAAACCATCAGCTCACGCTCACATCCTCTTCCCCAACCTTTAAACCACGGCTCTTTTGAAAGTGCAGAGGTTCCACGTGGAACCACAGACCCCCAGAGAGAACCGTTTAAAGGCACTGAGGGTTCTACGCTGGTTTTAAGGTGGAGAGTAAATGTAAAGCAGTGTCGGTGCAGTTTTGAACAGAGCCCTGGAAGTGTAGAGCCTTTGCTGCGTTGGAGGGGGCAGTGACCCGTACCGAGGCGGTTCTGGGGCCCGGTCTCAGTGTCTGGACCGGTTCTGTAACTGCTGTCTTTTCTCTGTGTCCAGGGGCAGCGATGGCGGTGCCGGAGGACCTGCGCTTCTCCGTGGAGAACCGGGAGCGTATCCAGGCGGTGGAGAACTCGTTCGGGCCGTCGGGGCGAGGCCTGCTGGTGCCGGGCCGCGTGCTGGTGGGCGAGGGCAGGCTGATGAAGCTGAGTCGGCGCCGGCCGCAGCCCAAGGCCTTCTTCCTGTTTAACGACATCCTGGTGTACGGCAGCGTGGTGGTGGCTGGGCGCTGGAACAAGGGCCAGCAGGTGGTGCGTCTGGAAGAGGTTCTGCTGGAGGACCTGGAGGACGGGGAGGACATGAGGAACCAGTGGCTGCTGAAGACGCCGAGGAAGTCCTTCCAGGTGGCGGCGGCGTCTGCGGAGGAGAAGAGGATGTGGATGGAGCACATCGAGAGGTGCAGGGAGGAGCAGCTGCGGCGTCTGGGCGTGACCCCGGCTCGGGACTTCGCCGCCGCCTGGGTCCCGGATCAGGCCTCCGACATCTGCATGCGCTGCTCCGAGCGCTTCACCGTGGCGCACCGTCGGCACCACTGCAGACGCTGCGGCTTCATCGTCTGCAAGAACTGCTCCAAAGCCCGCGCCGTCCTGCACCACATCTCCCGCAAACCCGTCCGCATCTGCACGCTCTGCAAACACGCTCTGGAGGGCCAGGAGCGCCTGCAGAACCCCAAACCGGGCCTCAGAGCCAAGAGGCAGGCCTCGTCCGACTGGAAGACCAGCTCCACGGAGGAAAAGCCCAAATACGAGACGTCCAGCGACGAGGAAGGAGGACCGGATCAGAACCGCGTCCCCACCCAGTGGTTCGGAGAAGACTTCTCCCCCTACTGCTACTTTAACCCCCAGCACGCCAGACCTCCACTGCTCTAGACCAGGCCGGACCGGACCGGACCCAGCAACACTACCCTCCACAGCAGCACTCACCCCCTCAGACGGACCCCTCGGGTTCGGAGGACCCCAGATGAAGGTCTGTGAGGGACTCTGCCTCCGGAGAAGAGGAGGAATCAGAAGTAAGCACTAACTCGGCGCAGAGAGGCGTTCTCACCGCGGCCGCTCCGTCCGGACCCGGCGCCGGCTCTCACCGACCGAGCCGCAGGAACACGGCCCTGGAACACTGCTCATAACCTTTCTACCGACACAACACGGGAGCTGAGGGATGAAATACACCTCCACTACAGAACAACCCTGAGCTCCTTTCATAGCGTTTCACTCGAGAAGAACACGGAGAAAAAGAGCAGAAGAAGTGAGTTACTGTAATTCTGTGGAGCTCTGAACTTTTAAAAGCTGGATTTCTACAGAAACAGAGCTGTGGAACCGGACGAACAGGTTCAGATTCAGAGCATTTACCCTTTAATCAGCTGCAGTTTCTCAGCCTCTGAACTGAAGGCTCTCGCCTGGAAAACAACAGCCTTTTTGTGAATGAATGTATTATTTATTAGAATTCACTGTAAACACTTTACTTTAAATGAACTACAGAGAGGGAGGAGTTTAATACACGCACTTTATTACTGTACTGTTCACACTGTTAATAAACATGTTATTAAAGGCCCGTGCTGTTTGTTATTCTTCCTCTCACCAGACTGAGATTATACTGTAACTGTGTAAACACACATTAACCTCCAGGGCCTTCTCTCAGTGAGACGGGGAATGTCTGAATATTAAATTCCGAATAAAGTGACGACATTTTTCAACTAAAACACATTTACGTCACACACGTTTAGAGGGTGGTGGTGTGTTAATGTCGTACGATATGTTTATTGTTCTCCAGAAGAGCGTGTGTGTGTGTGTGTGTGTGTGTGTGTGTGTTAATTTCCACTGTGGTTATAAAAGTAAATGTCCACCACAGACTCAGTCACTGCAGTCTAAAGACACACAGAGCCCCCATGTGGACACACAACAGAACTGTAATTAAACCTCCCACTGCATTTACACTTTACACAGCTACAAAATAAACTCAGAGCTACAGCTGGGAACAGCACACACTTCTTTAACTTATTCCCACACTTCGCCTCCTCTTACTTTTCACAAAACCACACTCCGTTTAATTACAGAGCCACAGTGTCTTTGATTTGAAGCAGTGAACAGCGCCCCCTTGTGGAGCAGCTCCTAATGAGGGGGGGTGAGGGGGATGTGAGCTCGTTTTACATCTGAAGAAACAGAGGAAAGGACTCGTAAAGCGTGGGAACAAACTCATGGCCACGGTTAAAAATAAATAAATCAACACTGCCCCTAGTGGCCGAAACCGGAAATCGAAAACTGCTCTGAAAAAATCTATTAATAACAAAACTGTCAATGAAACGCTTAAATCTCACATTTTTACATTGCGTCTGAAACTGAACCAACACCAGCGCCCCCTTGAGGCCAAATCATAAACACGGTGCAGTCTGAGGAGTAAAAGACAGAAACAAGGCACTGAAACGTCTCGGCGCTGACGGAGAGAACCGCAGGTCCGTTAACGGAGGAGAGGAGAGGAGCTGTTTTTGAAGTTTTTTCACAAGTCGATGGTTCCTTTCTGTTTGAATTTTTTGGCCGATCTCTCGCTGGAGCGCAGCTCAAACTTACTGCCGTAGATGTGTGTGATGAAGTCTCCGATTTCCACACGGAACACACTGTTCCTCTTCGGAATCACTGCAAGGAAACAAAGAAATATAAATAACGTTAGAAACAGCAATGTTCCAATCAGACGTCGTGCCCCCCCCCCCCTCTCTGAAAAACACAGTCCAGAGCCGTTTTAAAGTCTCTAAAGGGTTTCATAGTTTTGAGAAATAAAGATTATAACCCAATAATAACCAACTGTTTAAACCATTTTCTGCTTCACATCTTTGACAACATCTATTACTAATGATAACATCATCCTAACAACCACCTGGAACACCAGAGTACACGGAGAACGTGTTCCCCTTCATCTTTCTCCAGTAGCTTCACTGAAGAACTTCTGAAGAACCCTGTGCTTAGAGTGAAACCCCAGAAAGAGACACCCTTTAAACCTGAGAGGAACAAACGGAACGAGCTCTTACCCTTGAGTTTGTTTTCTTTGGTGATGATCTTAAAGACGTGCTTCAGCTCCTGCACCAGGATCCCACTCGCCCCGACGTACGACGGGCATTTGGACCGCACCACTGCGGACACAATAACGGAAACAGGCCCGAGGGGAAAGTCAGGGCTCCACTCCTCAAACGAACAGAAATCTGCAGATGTTCTGAGTGGAAGCAAGGGACGCGTGGAGAGGGAGCTGTCCCCTGTGGAGGACGTGTCCTAACTCTCTCTCTGAAGACATTTAGAAATTAAATTAAATACTTTTATTTACAGAAAACACCGACCTGTTAAAACTGCGCCGTGGAAGTCAGCTTTCAGGAGTTTCTGCTGAATCATCTGAGGATTACTGCGCATCAGGAGAAACACATACAGACCACACCATATCACTGTGATATACAACACACACACACACACACACACACAGAGCAGGTGTGATGTGGTGGTGGATCATTCTCAGCGCTGCAGTGACACTGACGTGGTGGTGGTGTGTTAGTGTGTGTTGTGCTGGTGTAGAGTGGATCAGACACAGCAGTGCTGCTGGAGTTTTTAAACCCCTCAGTGTCTGGACCGAGAACAGTCCACCGACCAAAAACATCCAGCCGACAGCGTCCTGTGTCACTGATGAAGGACTAGAGGACGAGCGACACACACTGTGCAGCGACAGATGAGCTACTGTCTCTGACTCTACATCTACAAGGTGGACCAACGAGGGAGGAGTGTCTCACAGAGTGGACAGAGAGTGGACACAGGGTTTAAAAACTCCAGCAGCACTGCTGTGTCTGATCCACTCTACACCAGCACAACACACACTCACACACCACCACCACGTCAGTGTCACTGCAGCGCTGAGAATGATCCACCACCGCATCACACCTGCTCTGTGGGGGTCCTGAGTGCTGGGGAACAGGGGGAAAGGGGGGGGGGGTGACTATTTGTGTGTGGGGTCATTCTGTCCTCACCTTCCCGGTCTGAGGTTACACAGCTCCACCACGTACTGCTTCCACAACTCGTGTAACGGCAGGAAGAGCTCATACCTGCACAGACCCCCCCACCAATCAGAACAGATCTCATTAGCATGTATTATAACCACAGCCGGTTTAACTCAGGGCTGACATCTAATAAACACCACAAAGGCCTCAGAAGAGGAACTTATGACGAAGATAAAGATGAGATACGGACCCTTTAATGCGTCAGTATTTAAAGCTGCAGCCAACAATGTTTACGTTACAAACCGGACTCCAAAAAGAGTTGGGACACTAAACAAATTGTGAATAAAAACTGAATGCAATGATGTGAAGACGGCAAATGTCAATATTTTATTCGTAATAGAACATAGACGACAGATCAAAAGTTTAATCTGAGTAAATGTAACATTTTAAAGGAAAAATATGTTGATTCAAAATTTCAGTGTCAACAAATCCCAAAAAGGTTGGGACAAGTAGCAATAAGTGACTGGAAAAAGGAAATTGAGCATATAACGAACAGCTGGAAGACCAATTAACACTAATTAGGTCAATTGACAACATGATTGGGATAAAAAGAGCTTCTCAGAGTGTCAGTGTCTCTCTGAAGCCAAGATGGTAAGAGGATCACCAATTCCACCATTGTTGAGCAGAAAGATAGTGCAGCGATACCAGAATGGTGTTACCCAGCGTAAAATAGCAAAGACTTTTAAGTTATCATCATCAACCGTGCTTTACATCATCAAAACATTCAGAGAATCTGGAACAAATGCTGTGCGTAAGGGTCAAGGCCGTAAAACTCTACAGGATGCTCGTGATCTCCGGGCCCTTAAACGTCACTGCACCTCAAACAGGAACGCCACTGTCAAGGAAATAACAGAATGGGCTCAGGAATACTTTCAGAAAGCATTGTCAGTGAACAGAATCCACCGTGCCATCCGCCGTTGCCAGCTGAAACTCTACAGTGCAAAGAGGAAGCCATTTCTAAGCAAGCTCCACAAGCTCAGACGTTGGCACTGGGCCAGGGGTCTTTTAAAATGGAGTGTGGCAAAATGGAAGACTGTTCTGTGGTCAGATGAGTCACGATTTGAAGTTCTTCATGGAACACTGGGACGCCATGTCATCCGGACCAGAGAGGACAAGGATAACCCAAGTTGTAATCAACGCTCCGTTCAGAAGCCTGCATCACTGATGGTATGGGGCTGCATGAGTGCTTGTGGCATGGGCAGCTCGCATGTCTGAAAAGGCACCATTAATGCAGAGAACTATGTTCAGGTTCTAGAACAACATATGCTCCCATCTAGACATCATCTCTTTCAGGGCAGACCTGCATTTTTCAACAAGATAATGCCAGACCACATTCTGCAGCAATCACAACATCATGGCTACGTAGGAGAAGGATCCGGGGACTGAAATGGCAGCCTGCAGTCCAGATCTTTCACCTGTAGAGAACATTTGGCACATCATAAAGAGGAAGGTGCGACAAAGAAGGCCCAAGACGATTGAACAGTTAGAGGCCTGTATTAGTCATGAATGGGAGAGCATTCCTATTTCTAAACTTGAGAAACTGGTCTCCTCTGTCCCCAGACGTCTGTTGAGTGTTGTAAGAAGAAGGGGGGGATGCCACACAGTGGTAAAAATGGCCTTGTCCCAACTTTTTGGGGATTTGTTGACGCCATGAAATTTTGAAACAACATTTTTCCCTTAAAATAATACATTCTTTCAGTTTAAACTTTTGATCTGTGAGTTGTGTTCTAGTCTGAATAAAATATTAGATGTTGGCACCTCCTCATCATTGCATTCAGTTTTTATTCACGATTCTTTCGTGTCCCAGCTTTTTTGAATCCGGTTTGTAGTATTTTTTAAACTTATTTATCCACAGTTTTTGCTGAAAATATTCTCCACTTTATTTTTTCTGCTCCATTTTCACACGGTGCCCACAGCCTCTTTTTATAACAGGTTTATTACAAAATCTCTGACGCATCCCGGCCTCTAGGTGTCAGTATAATGTCTGCCTCAGGAATTCTTTTACAAAATCACTGAGTGCACCTTTAACCATTATTTCTGCTGTTGCGAGTGTGACCCCTGGTGGTTGGTCATGATTTTACAGGCACCAGGTTTTGTCCTGAGGCCGATGTCACGGTTAAACTGTGAATAACAACAAAGATTAAGGCAATAAACTCAAACGGCTCTATGTTTGAACTTTGTTTAAAACCGGTTTAGCACAGAATTTCTGAGACACCCCGGCCACTAGCTGTCAGTGTAACAGCGGATCAGAACATGGAGATGGGTCAGTGGAGAGATTTAAAAAAGGTGAAGATCCAGCAGGGGTCTGAGCACAGGGTCTTCACTGTATGTGGAGTAACACAGTGCTGACTTGTGTAATACCTACTTCTGATGTTCCGGTTTGAGCTGAAACACTTTCAGTTCTCTGCGTTCTTTAGCGTTGAGGCCCTTGGCTCTGCTCCTCTTGCCCCTGGTTCTCGGGGGTCTTTCGTACTGCAGAACCACGGCTCTGCGTTGGAGGACGTCCTCTACGAACTCATTTTTACAATGAGGGAGACAGCTCTTCAGAAAGGCACTGGTGAAATTCTCCGCCAGTCTGCCGTACTGAGTCTGGACACAGAGGTCAGAGGTCAGAAAAGGAGGGGGGGGGGGGTCACAGAGAAAGAGCCTCAGATCTAGGGTCAGATTCACAGATCAGTTTTTACAGGATTTCTGCTGTAAATAAATACACAAACATTTCAGAAGTGTTATTCCTAATACACAGTGCCCCCCGCTGGTCAGACCTCTCTAAGCCCGCCATCATGATTCATCAACAGTCCGTACAAAGTGGAAACCTGAGTGCAGTGGACGAATCAGCTTCAGAAAGAAAAAAGCTCCACCCACCAGCATCTTATTAACATATTTTTTACATGACGCACACCAGCCCTCGTGTGCAACGCCAGTAAACAGATGGAGTTCAGAGGCCTGTGAGCCACTGTCTGCACTCGTAGGTGGAGTTTGAGGTGGAGCGGTGAGTGCACTGTGCCCCCTTCTGACCAAAGTGGATAGAGTTAAACTGAGGGCAGTGGATTAGAGACTGTTGCTCCGCCCACTGTGTTTATGGTGGAGTTTTTAGGTCAGATCTAATGAGCCAGGGAATTTCAACCATGTTCTGGAGGATTCTGACCAGAGCTGTAAACTGAGAACAGCAGACACAGGACCCTACAGTCAGTGAATGGTCAGAGACTCGGAGCAGCTTCCGGTCGGTTAGTGGTCAGTTGAGAGTCATGTCTAAAATCTAAGAGCTCGGTGAGTTCCTGATCGTCTGGATTCGCTGGTCACCTGAACTCCCATAAGGTCTCCTTCATCCGGAGGAATCCTGGACAGCACCAACTCTGAACACAGAAACACACCAGTTAATAAAGTGTCCCTTCAGCCTGGCCTGCTCCTTGAGTGAGGCCCAGCCAATCAGAACAGAGCTCATTTGCATATATCAGCCTGTTTAATTTTGAGGGATGTCTCTGAGAGATCACGCAGAAATTAGTTTTGAATAACACCACAAAAAGCTTCATATGTGGATCCAAACTCTAAGGACTCTGACATCAACCGTTCCACCTTAAATTTTACAGCTTCCAGTTCATTTCTAGGACGCGTCTCCAGCGCCGCAATGGGACGGCTACTAATTTAAGGTGGAACGGATGATTAAATAAATATATTTTCAATAAATTAGTTTAATGACACACTATTTAAGGTGGAACTGGATGATGCAGTATTTAAGGTGGAAATGAAATCTCCAATAAAACGCTCCGTAATAAACGGCCCTCTTCTGTAAATCAGACCACAATCAGAACCCAGTTAAAGTCTGAAACAGTAAATATTCTGGAGTCTACTCAGAGAAAAAGGGCTTAATTCAGATGATTTTATATTTTAGAGACCCGTAAACACTCACTCTCCATGCTGCTGCTCTCAGGGCGGAACGACGAGGGCCGAGTGATGGATCAAGGCTCAGTAATCAACCCCAGCTTCACCGATCAGACGTTCATTAAGGCTTTTATTTTAATAACTTAGAATCCTACAAAGTACTTAAATGATCACACAAATAATAATAATGAATAATAATAATTATTAGAATTATTAAAATAATACAAACTATAAATCCTTGTAATAATGTATTCTGTTAAGTTAAAAATATAAAGTTTAATATTCAGTTTCTGTGTCCAGTCACACCATGAAAATCAGCCCTTTTTATAAGTTTTAAATCTCGGGTGAGAATCAACAAAAGCGTAAACACTTTGTATGTATTTTATTAGTTTGTGGGTTGAAATGTGTGTCTGTGAGGGACGTTCGGGAAATATAAAGTTATTTATAATTTCCAATGCCATTTATCAACAACAGTGGAATAAAACAGAAATAAAGAAAGAGAAAACTTTAACGTTGCTTCATTCACGCAGTTCCAGTTTCGGGGTGTGTCTCTTTAAGAAGAAGACGCGCCTCTAAAAGACAAACCTCCTTCTCATTGGTCCGTCGTTTCCAAACGCGGCTTCCTATTGGTCCGCAGCTCTGCGGGTAAAATTCGAATGAAGGACTGAGAGCCGCGGAGTTTATTTACGCTCTTCTACATTTACGGGGTTATTTCCTTAAATTAACGCGTTTATTTCACATTTTTAAACTTTCAACATTTAATAACCCCTCACTGAAGCTGCGTGTGATGTCTGAAGGCGGTGGAGTGTGTTCAACTGAGGGCGAGGAGCAGCGGAAGATGGAGGAACTTCAAGCCGAAAATAGCGCACCCAACCAGGGATTCAAAACACTGCACAGCGGTACGGCTTCTCAGGTTTAATTTACATTTATCTAACTCTAATTCGCTTTATTTCATAATCATGGAACAATAACAACACAGAACACTGATGTAGATACGATGTCACAGAAAGATAAAGTGTTTAGAACTAGATTGAAGTCTTAATTTCCACCTTAAAATCCTCGCGCCTGAGGCCTTTAAGGTGGAATTGTAAATTCCTGTAGGAAATGGCTTTAGCTGTGATTCCATATAAAAATAAATCTGCGCTGTGTTCAATCTCAGAGTTTTATAATCGAACAGATTCCCAGAGCAGTCTCTGAACCCGCTCCAGAAAACAGTGGACGAGTTTATAGAATGTTCCAGTTTCTCCGTTTAGAAGAGTCCACTGTAAACGGGAGAATATCAAAGGAGCGTCCATCAAAGGGTCAATCTCTGGAGCAGAGAAGGGGCGTGGCCTCCACTCAGATGTAATTTTTGGCCCAAATAAGGTACCTCTGCAGTTCTTTTTCAGCCGCTGTTGGGCCTGGAGTAACGGGGTTGGGTCGGGGTGAGTCCGAGAGCCTCAGCGCAGCCAAAGATCCACTTTAAATGAGCCAGAGTCCACTTGTCGTTACCCAAGTCAAGCCCGGCCCATGTCTCACATCACACTCACCGGTCACGTCACTGAGCCGTAAGCACCAAACGTGAGACAGACGCGTCTGCAATCTGGGCATTGGGCGCCAAACTCTGTGAGAGTTAGACAGTTGAAAAAGAACATTTCTCAGTGTGAGATCTCAGAGTTTGGATCTCTCACAGTCACCCGTCCACAACACTGCAGGAGACTCAGGGACTCAGGGAGAAATCTCAGTCCGTGTCGAACACCACTGCCGAATGAGCCTGACCTTCCAGCCCTCAGACGGCTCTGCAGGAAAAAAACTCATCACGCTGTGATTAATAACTCCCCAACTTCTCTGGACCTGAGCTCATCTCGGAGAGTCAGAAACAGATTGGACATGTGCTGTGCCTCCAGGAGGGGGCATCAGTGATCTGTGTTGAGATGGATGCTGGGGTTTTACAGAGACACATGCTGCCATCGAGGTGACGTCTTTTTCAGGGAAGTCCATGGTTGTTTCAGCAGGAAGGTGCCAGGCCTCCCTCTGCGTCTTCTCCAACAGCGTGTCTCCGTAGACACCGAGAGCTTCAGTGTGAGCGGCCCACCACGGACCGTGGAGCAGCTGGAGTCTCGTATCGAGAGAGAACTCCACTCACAAACCTGCAGCGCTGAGTCTCCTCAGTTCCCAAACGCCCTCACAGCGTCAGTAAAGGAAAGGGGGTGGAGCTCAGAAGGAAACTCACCTCCGTAGTCGTCAGACTCTAACTGTGTTTTGTAGGTTGTAAAGTTGTGGTAAAGTAGAGAGAAGTATGTGACAGTCCCCTGTGTGCGCTCTGCTCTCTTCAGATCAGTTTCAGAGTGAAGAAGGTGAAGAGGGTGAAGATGCTGATGCTGATGAAGGTGATGCTGACGCTGATGAAGAAGCAGAAGACGACAGCGGGACAGATGTTCTCTCTAGCGACGAGAAGCCCAGTACACATCTGCAGCGAGCGGAGGCGTTCGGGAGCGGGCGCCTGCCCCATGTTTTCCAGACCAGTCACCTGCTCTTCTACGAGAGGTTTAAGGCCTATCAGGACTACATGCTCGGTGAGCACTCTCGTATTTCTGTCTCTCCCAGGACTCACTGTGTCTGCTCACATCACTGTCTACCTCTCCCTTTTACCCTCCCACTGATTCCTCCCTCCTTTTACTCTCCTCCGCACGGACTCTCTCTGTTCTTTCCCTTTTTCTCTTGTATCTTTCCCTCTCTGAATTTATAAATGCTTAATTCATTCATTGAAAAATCAAAAAACGATCAAAAGAATGTACCCCCCCCACCCTCCCCCTCAACAAAGTAACAAATAAAATAAATAAATTTAACAAATAAAATTTAGCATCAAATCAAATAAAGGTATCGCTGTTTTCCCACAGGCTTCTCAAGCCTGGCCTCTGCATTTCTCTGTATCCTCCATGTTCAAATAAATTATGAATAATTAAAAATTAATTAACCTTTGAGGCAAAAAATATAGGTAGTTAGCCTACGCTAGCCTTTTATTTATTCCCATAAATACCTGCTAATTCCCAAATTAAATTTAGTAAATTTTGATAATTCCCAGAATCTTGCAACCCATCATCCTCCCACTCTCTTCTTTCTCGTCTTGTTTGTTTTCTATCTGTTGCTTTTTCCTTCTGCTGCAGAACATTAGACTCTTCTTTGTCTTCTCTGTTCCATCTTCTTCCTTCCTTCTCCTCAACCACCCTGTCTCCTTCTCTGCTCCAACTTCTCCTCCGTCTCCTCTTCATCCCTTCCACCATTTTATTGTTTAATCTTTTTTACTGTGTGTAATGTGAGAGTGAGTCGCACCACTGACTCCTGTTTCAGTTTGTTGTGGTCAGTGCTGGTTCAGTTCTCTCTCTCTCTCAGGTGACTGTAAGCCGTCGGAGGTGAGGGACTTCACGGCTGATTACCTGGAGAAGGTGTTGGAGCCGTGTGATTGGCAGGCGTTGTGGCACACAGAGGTGTTTGATGTTCTGATTGAAGTGAGTGGGACCCCGGGGTCTGGGTGGGTGAGGGTGGGGTGGACTGTGCTGACCGGGCCATGTGTGTGTCTCCAGGTGGTGGTGTGTGAGGGTGGTGGACGGTGATGACTGGGCCGTGTGTGTGTGTGTGTGTGTGTGTGTGTCTCCAGGTGGTGCTGTGTAAGGGTGGTGGATGGTGCTGACTAGTGTGTGTGTGTGTGTGTGTGTGTGTGTGTGTGTGTGTCTCCAGGTGGTGGTGTGTGAGGGTGGTGGAAGGTGCTGACCGGGCCGTGTGTGTGTGTCTCCAGGTGGTAGATGTGGACTGGAAAGATCTGCGGGCGAAGGTGGAGCTGGTGCTGCCGCTGCAGTGCGAGACTCGGGGTTGTGACATCACAGAGGAGTCGATGAGGTCACTGCTGGAGGCGACGCTGAGCAAAGTCCAGCTGCAGGAGCTCCACGTGGTCTTTGATGAGTCGGGGGACTTCGACCAGACGGCGCTAGCCCTCGAACATCTCAGGTTCATTCTCTCTGTCTCTCTCTCTCTCTCTCTCTCTCTCTTTGTCTCTCTCTCTCTCCTTCTCTCTCTGTCTCTCTCTCTCTCCTTCTCTCTCTGTCTCTCTCTCTCCTCTCTCTCTTCTGTCTCTCTCTCTCCTCTCTCTCTTCTGTCTCTCTCTCTCTCTCTCTCTCTCCTGTCTTTCTCTCTCTCTCTCTCTCTCTCTCTCTTCTGTCTCTCTCTCTCTCTCTTCTCTCTCTCTCTCTCTCTCTTCTGTCTCTCTCTCTCTCTCTTCTGTCTCTCTCTTCTCTCTCTCTCTCTCTCTTCTGTCTCTCTCTCTCTCTCTCTCTTTGTGTCTCTCTCTCTCTCCTTCTCTCTCTCTCTCTCTCTCTCTCTCTCTCTCTTTGTCTCTCTCTCTCTCCTTCTCTCTCTCTCTCTCTCTCTCTCTCTCTCTCTCTCTCTCTTTGTCTCTCTTTGTCTCTCTCTCTCTCCTTCTCTCTCTCTCTCTTTCTTTGTCTCTCTCTCTCTCTCTCTTTGTCTCTCTCTCTCTCTCTCTCTCTCTCTCTCTCTCTCTCTCTTTGTCTCTCTTTGTCTCTCTCTCTCTCCTTCTCTCTCTCTCTCTCTCTCTCTCTCTCTCTCTCTCTCTCTCTCTCTCTCTCTCTGCGCATGCGTGAGCGTCTGAGTGAGCAGAGTGTGGTTTGTGAGAGCGACCGGATTTTTTTCGGTTTATTTACGGTTTCTAATTCTTTTTTTCTCTAGTTTTTTGTCTTTAGTGTGTTTGTTTGTTGTTTGGGCACAGAGGGGTGAAGGGTTTAGGGGTAACGGGGTGAGGGGTTTTTCTCTAAGCCTCGGCCGGGTGTAGGGGGGGTATGGGGTGGTTCGACATTGAAGAGCTTTCTCGCCGGCATGGCGTCAAAGTGCCGGTTGGAGTGGATTGCTCGGTGGAGGAGTGTAGTTTAGCGGCGGGGGCGGTGGTGGGACATGGAGCTGTTCAGACGGCCTCGAGAATGAATGGGGCCGTCGTTTTGTTTTTGGATGAGTTTGAAAAGGTGAACGCACTGGTAGAAAAGGGTATTGTTTTGAAAGGTACACACACAGCGGTGTTTCCCCTCGTTAATCCGGCGAGGAAAGTTATCATTAGCAACGTCCCCCCGTTTGTTAAAGACGAGATGTTACTGCGCGAGCTTTCCCCACACGGACAGATTGTTTCTACGGTTTATAAAATCCCTTTGGGCTGTAAATCTCCGCTGCTGCAGCATGTCATCTCGTTCAGGAGGAGGGTGTTTATGGTTTTAAAGAATAATGATGAGGATTTAAATTTGGCCATAAAGTTTAGGATTGATAACTATGATTATGTAGTTTATGCCACGACTGCTACGATGAAGTGTTTTGGATGTGGTTTAGAAGGACATTTGGTGAGATCTTGTCCGAATAAGGCCGCAGAGCCTCAGCCCGGACCGAGTCACGCCGAAACGGCTCCCGCCGGCGGGAATCAGCCGGAGGCCTCGGCTGACGGAGAGGCGGGAAACGCGGCCGGGCTCGGGGCGAATGATGGAGAAGGACACAGTGGTCGTGAGGGTGAAGGGAATGGGGATCAGGAGCAGACGGACAGTCAGGAGGTCACTGAGGAACAGGGGGATGTAGGAGCGGAGCAGGTGACTGAAATGGAGGTGGAGGAACAGGTGCTGAGTGAGGAGACAAAGGGGAAAGAGCCTGTGTTTAAGAGGCCGGCAAACAAGGCTAAGTCCAACAAACGCGCCAAAAAATCTAAACCAACTAAACCCGCAGCGTCTCCTTCTCAGTCTCAGTCTCCGTCTCCGTCTCCGTCTCAGTCTCAGTCTCAGTCTCAGTCTCCGTCTCCGTCTCAGTCACAGTCTCAGTCTCAGGCGACAGGCAGTGAGTCCGAGAATTCGGCCTCGGAATACGAGTGCGACTCCTCGGACTCCTCTCTCACCGAGAAGAAGGCGGGTAAAGCGGGGGTGTACAGCGTGGAGCAGGTGCGCAGGTTCCTCGATGACACCAAAGGTAAACGGAACGTCAAAGTTGAAGATTATTTTCCAAATCTGGAGCTGTTTATTACGTCTGTGAAGGGTTTTATGAGAAATGAAGGGGACGGGGGGATAGGGGAGCCCGAGATACATCGGCTCAAGAAATTACTGTTGAAAGTCCGCATGAAACTAGAACGCGATGATGACGCGAAGACCTGAGCTCTGTCTCGTGGCTCTCGCGCTGAGTTGGTTGTTAGCCACTTTTCTTTTAGGAATGTGTGACGTAAAAATCTTGACACTGAATGTGAACGGGGCGAGGGACGTGAAGAAAAGAGCGGCACTGTTTGAGCTGCTGAGGGTTAAACGGGTGGACGTTGCTATGGTACAGGAGACACACAGCGACAGGCGGAATGAGGCGGACTGGCACAGGGAGTGGGGGGGCACGGTGGTGATGGGACACGGGAGTTCCACCACTGCTGGAGGAGCTGTGCTCTTCTCGAAAGGTTTTTTACCGCAGTCTTATGTTTACGAGGAAGTGGTGGAGGGACGGCTTTTAAAAATCACAGCTAGTTTTGAGAAGGTTCACCTGGTTTTACTGTGTGTTTACGCGCCTGTGCTGCCGAGGGAGAGGTGTGCTTTTCTGGAGAAGCTTTCTGAGACATTAGAAAAGTGTGACACTGATCATTACCTGGTGGTAGGGGTGATTTTAACTGCACTTCCTCGGTTTTAGACAGGAATCATATTGAACCTGATCCTGCGTCCAGACGTGTTTTAAATGATTTGATTGAGAAACATGATCTGAATGATGTGTGGAGAAATAAACATGGCACGGTTCGACAATACACATGGGCACACACTCGGGAGGGGTTTATTTCTCTGGCCAGATTAGACAGGTTTTATTGTTTTAAACACCAGTCACAGGTTTTTAAAACTGCAGTATTTTACCTGTGGGGTTCACTGATCACTCTCTGGTGATCAGTAGTGTTTATATAAACTCTGTCAAGTCTAAAAGTGCGCACTGGCATTTAACACGACCCTAGTGGATGATCTTCATTTTAAAATTTGTTTTAGTTTGTTGTGGGACACGTGGAGGTTGAACAGGGACAGGTTTGAGTCTCTGCAGCGGTGGTGGACATCGGCAAAGTGCAGATCCAGATGTTTTGTAAACAATACACTCTCAATGTCACCAACAGCATCAGACACTCTGTCACTGAGCTTGAGAAGGAGATAGTGTTTCTTCAGAGTTTGGTGGAGTCCAGTGGGGAACAGGGTCACATCCAGACACTTCAAAATAAAAGAACGTCTTTGGCAGATCTGCTGGGGGTGAGAGCGCAGGGAGCATTGATCAGATCTCGTTTCCAACACATTTCTGAGATGGATGCCCCATCGAAGTTTTTCTTCAGTCTGGAGAAAAAGAACGGACAGAGCAGGTTCATTCACTGCCTCCGCTCCGCTGACGGCCGGGAGCTGACGGACCCAGCGGAGATCAGAAGGCGGGCTGTGGGCTTTTTTTCGGAGCTGTACTCTAGTGAGTGTAGAGAGGACAGGTTAATCTCACAGCAGTTCTATGACGGACTACCGCAGGTATCACCCGAACAGAATGAGGAGCTAGAGCGGGTGATAACCATGCAGGAACTACAGAGAGCGTTACAGGGCATGGCAACAGGGAAGGCTCCGGGCATCGATGGCCTCCCGGTTGAGTTTTATAAGTCTTTCTGGGACGTGGTGGGGAGGGATTTGCTGGCTGTGCTCAATGACAGCCTGGTCGGAGGACGACTGCCGTTGAGCTGCAGGAGAGCGGTCCTCGCCCTGCTGCCTAAGAAAGGCGACCTCAGCGAGGTTAAAAACTGGAGGCCTGTGAGTTTGCTGTGCGTTGATTATAAAGTCCTCTCTAAAGTCCTGGCGAATCGCCTAAAGGAGGTGATGGGGCAGGTCACACACACGGATCAGGCTTACTGCGTCCCTGGCAGATCGATCCATGATAACATCTCGCTTATTAGAGACATTTTGGAAGTGTCTGGGTCGGGGCCCCCTTTTGGGCTCCTCTCCTTAGATCAGGAAAAAGCCTTTGACAGAGTGGAGCATGAGTATTTGTGGAATACTTTTGATGCTTTTGGTTTCTCACCAGGTTTTACTTCCATGATAAAGGTGCTTTACGAGGACATTGAGAGTGTATTGAAGGTCAATGGTGGTTTGTGT
>NC_089819.1:56703081-56758081 GCF_029633855.1 Hoplias malabaricus
ACATTTATGAGTTTAATTGACTGGAAGGTGCTTGGTTTTTATTATTTCGCCCCTCTTCATCACGGCCTCGGAGAGCCGCTCCGCTTTATTCCCTTTTTATAAAGCGCTGTAACACAGGCCTCCTCTCGGCCATAAATCACTCTCCACAACAGCCTCTGGTCTTTGGGCTTTGTCTGAGAGACTCGGCCAGGGCTTTATTCTCACGACTAACTCCGGAGCGACGCTTTTCCACAGGTTTTTATCTGAATTCGATTTTGTGTTAAAGCAGAACATGGGAATAATTTTACTTTTGGAACAAGCAGAGCCCCATGGCCTTCACTCCGCAGTCCGTGTCATTGACCGTATAAGGGTCGTGGGCGTGGCTGGATGCCCGTATAAGGGTCGTGGGCGTGGCTGGATGCCCGTATAAGGAGTTCCATGTCTGGACCGGGTGCGAAAGCCTATTGCATCTCACAGGACACGCCCACAGCTCCTCATGTGAACATCAGGACACCATCTTAGTGCCTCTCCCACTGTTCAGTGCAGAACTGATCCAAACTTAAACAGCACCTTTCAGACAAAAAGAAATATTATTCAAAACTGATGTAAAACGACTGGCACAAAAAGAAAAAAAATGAAGTATTTAAATAAATATGTTAAAATATTAAAAAGTAAATCAGGTGAAATGGAAAAAAGTCAATAAAATGTATTCAGTAAAGAGTCGAAGAACGAAGATAAAATAAAACCAAGTAAAACTCTGTTTAAAAGCAGACTGTTAATGAGCTTTAATTTCCCTTTAAACACATCAGCCGGCTCAGCTCGTCTCCCGCTCACTGCCGGCTCAGCTCGTCTCCCGCTCACTGCCGGCTCAGCTCGTCCTGAAGGGGGCACTGGTTTGATAACACTTCTCCAGGTTGTAAATGAACAGTTCTGAGTCTGAATCTGTGTCCTACTTTAATCAAACCCCGTAACTCCCTGAAAATATCCGGTGGATTCCCACAGACGCAGATCTGCACATTCACCCACAGCAGCTGCTTCCAGAAGATCCAGATGTTGTTTTATTTTTGACTCTTTCACCAGCGTCTAGCGTCCAGTTTCACACTGTACACAGATTAACCCTGACACAGAGAGAGGGGGGAACTAATGCTTGCTGCTGCTATCTGTGTGTGTGTGTGTGTGTGTGTAAAAGCCCCTCTGGTGGTGGTCTCGAGACCCTGGGAGTGGTGATAACAGAGAGAGAGAGAATGCTGCTGGCTTCGCAGAAGAGCAACTCAATTAGCGTGGTGCAGGATTAGCATAATAGAGCTGCTCTGTGCTGGCAAGAGCTTTGATATTTAACAGAGCTCTGAGATCTCACTGAGATTTAACCACACAACAGACAATCTCTCTTTCTCTGTCTCTCTCTTTGTGTCTCTTTCTTTGTCTCTCTCTGTGTCTCTCTCTTTTTCTTTGTGTCTCTCTCTCTGTGTCACTCTCTCTTTCTTTGTCGCTATCTCTGTGTTTCTTTCTCTCTCTCTTTCTTTGTGTCACTCTTTGTGTCTCTTTTTTTCTCTCTCTTTCTCTGTCTTTCACTCTCTCTCTGTCTCTTTCTCTTTTTTTCTCTCTCTTTCTCTGTCTCTCTCTCTCTCTCTCTCTCTCTCTCTCTCTCTCTCTCTCTCTCTCTGAAGTGTGGTAAACAGTAGAGGTCGCTCTAACAGCGAGGCGTCCCTCTGAACTGAGGGGCTGTAATCAGGATTGAGTTCCTCACTGTTCTCCTGGGAACACTTTACACTGATGTAGTGGAACATAGCTGTGAGGATCTGATGGTCCTCAGCGAGGCTAACGATATTCTCTGCGATACGAACACAACACTGAAAAATACTTTTATAAACTTCAGGAACACACTACTGCAACAAAATGAATGTTATATTAAATAAGACAAAAAATGAAGTATATATTAATGACATTAAAGGCTTCTTGGCCATGGTTTGTGTGATATTCTGTAACCTCCCCCTCCACAGTTCTCTCTGAGTCTGAGTCGCTCTCCGCTGGACTTCACTGTGCGAGCGACTCGTACGAGACGTGTTTAAACCAATGATAACGTTACGATACGGCGCCGCTCTAGTGGACAGTTATGATACAGTGTATGTTCCCGAGTGGCTCCGTCCTGTCTGTGCAGGAGGTGTGTGTTCCGCTGTCCGTTAAACTGAAGCCCCTCAGAGGAGTGCGCTGACGACTTTCTGCGGTGAAGGTGCGCTCTGAACTCTGGGGTCGATACTCAGCCCTTTGGCATTTTACAGCAGCGAGTGCAAGACATCTGCTGTCCCTCAAAGCTATTAGAGAGCCATTAGAGAGCCCCGTCTCAGCGAGACGCCGGGGAGCCGTAATGGAGCCAAGTTGCCGTTCCGCTGACCTCCACGAACTGACCACGCAGAAGACTGCCAGCAGACACACTGCGCAATTACCAAGGACCCCTTCAGGACCAGGGCCACGGCATTAACCAGGAGAGACCTCCTCTCGCTTCAGGAACAGCCTCTACTCTCTCCCCTCTGCAACATAGCTGTGAGGATCTGATGGAGTTCAGCCTCATAATCATCAGTATCAAGGGCTGGTGTTGGGGATTAAATCTGAATCACACTCTCCATCACTCCAGAGAACACAGTTCCACTGTTCCACACACCAGAGGAACCCCATCACTCCAGAGAACACAGTTCCACTGTTCCACACACCAGAGGAACCCCATCACTCCAGAGAACACAGTTCCACTGTTCCACACACCAGAGGAACCCCATCACTTCAGAGAACACAGTTCCACTGTTCCACACACCAGAGGAACCCCATCACTCCAGAGAACACAGTTCCACTGTTCCACACACCAGAGGAACTCCATCACTCCAGAGAACACAGTTCCACAGTTCCACACACCAGAGGAACCCCATCACTCCAGAGAACACAGTTCCACTGTTCCACACACCAGAGGAACCCCATCACTCCAGAGAACACAGTTCCACTGTTCCACACACCAGAGGAACCCCATCACTCCAGAGAACACAGTTCCACTGTTCCACACACCAGAGGAACCCCATCACTCCAGAGAACACAGTTCCACTGTTCCACACACCAGAGGAACCCCATCACTCCAGAGAACACAGTTCCACTGTTCAACACACCAGAGGAACACCATCACTCCAGAGAACACAGTTCCACTGTTCCACACACCAGAGGAACTCCATCACTACAGAGAACACAGTTTCACTGTTCCACACACCAGAGGAACCTCATAACTCCAGAGAACACAGTTCCACTGTTCCACACACCAGAGGAACCCCATCACTCCAGAGAACACAGTTCCACTGTTCCACACACCAGAGGAACCCCATCACTCCAGAGAACACAGTTCCACTGTTCCACACACCAGAGGAACCCCATCACTCCAGAGAACACAGTTCCACTGTTCCACACACCAGAGGAACCCCATCACTCCAGAGAACACAGTTCCACTGTTCCACACACCAGAGGAACCCCATCACTCCAGAGAACACTCTTCCACTGTTCCACACACCAGAGGAACCCCATCACTCCAGAGAACACAGTTCCACTGTTCCACACACCAGAGGAACTCCATCACTCCAGAGAACACAGTTCCACTGTTCCACAAAACAACTGAATGTGATGTCCTCCACTCATTGCCCTAGCTACCACTTCAGTTACAATGGAAACTAATTGGCATTTGCCTTAGTGACCACGGTATAAAAACCCAAACAATGAAACACCACAAACAGCTGGTTACAGTCGGTAGTTTAGTGCCGAATAAACACAAGCTTTACATTTATTCATTCATTGTCTGTAGCCCTTATCCAGTTCAGGGTGGCGGTGGGTCCGGAGTCTACCTGGAATCACTGGGCACAAGGTGGGAACACACACTGGAGGGGGCGCCTGTCCTTCACAGGGAGACACACACTCACACCTACAGACAATCCACCTACCAAGGTGTGTTTTTGGAGTGTGGGAGGAAACCGGAGCACCCGGAGGAAACCCACACAGAGAGAACACACCACACTCCTCACAGACAGTCACCCGGAGGAAACCCACGCAGACACAGAGAGAACACACCACACTCCTCACAGACAGTCACCCGGAGGAAACCCACGCAGACACAGAGAGAACACACCACACTCCTCACAGACAGTCACCCGGAGGAAACCCACGCAGACACAGAGAGAACACACCACACTCCTCACAGACAGTCACCCGGAGGGAAACCACGCAGACACAGAGAGAACACACCACACTCCTCACAGACAGTCACCTGGAGCGGGACTCAAACCCACAACCTCCAGGACCCTGTAGCTGTGACAGAGACACCACCTGCTGCTCCCCCGTGACGCCCACAAGCTTTATATTTTTAACTTTATTATTGGCCCTTTTTCACTCCCAGTTCGGTTTAATTCTGTTAACGAGTCCAGTGCTGGTGTGTGCTTGGTTCTGGGCAGATATTTGTGCAGTGTGAGGTTTATTAAAGTGAGGAACTGACCACACAGCTGTTCCTCCAGATAAATATAAGCACCGCGCAGAGACTGACCTTTAAAAGCACTTTAAAAACAGAGGGAGGCCTTTTGTCTTTGTGTTAATGAGGAAACAAACTCCTTAATTCTGTCAGAGACGCCTCGGCGCAGAGGCTTCGTTAGCGTCACCGCCACATTCTGCTTTAAATTTAGGAATAATAAAATATTCATACGGAGCGCTGCCGAGCAACAAGCAACTGACTCCCAGCCTCTGCCTCGGAGAGAGAAACAGGCTTAATTTATAAAGGGATTTCTTTAAAAAAAAAACACATCAACACTTTCCTCAGTGCCCCCCCCCACCTCCACCTCCACAGTGGAACACAGTTCTGTTTCTTAATGAAGCGTCTGTGACCTGCTTTGGTCCAAACCCCACGAGCCCCACAGCAGTGTTCTCCCCCTGTGTAAACAGCCCCTGTTCAGAACGCCCGCTTTCAGCACCTGTTCCTTTAAATGATAATGAGCCGCTCGCTGTTCACCCCGACCCCGAGCGCACAGCAGTGAGGAGCGAGGAGCAGAAGCTCTGGTTTTTAGCCGTTTTCACTCTGTTCTCTTTCTTCTCCGTTTTTACTCAGTGCTCTTATTTCTCCGCGCTCGTTGTGTCTGTTTTGCTGAGTTTAACCTCGTCTTTGCGCTCTCACATAAACACGGGTGCAGCGCTGTGATTGGACAGACTCAGACGAGGGGGCGGGGCCATTCTAAAGTCTCTGCACTTGACGTCAGAAGCGGAGCAGAATCAGAACGACTCGTTTTATCACGTGTTTTTTCACAGTGTGTGGGTTGGTGGACACCAGATTCATGCTCTGAGTTCATCACATGTCCCTTAAAGCTTCTCTGCTCCTGTTCTCTGCAGGTTATGGGCTGCCGGACGAGATCGTGATTGAGAAAAGGAATAAAGGCGACTCCTTCGTGGAGTCCACAGCCGCCGACGTGAAGATCTCCAACCTCAAGTTCATCCAACACGACGCTATCGAGGGGATCATGTGTGAGTCCACTGCAGGTGTTTTATCTGCGTCAGGGTCACGGTTTAAGGTGGAGTAGTAGGCACCAGAATATTTAAGGTGGAATTAAAATTTAGATTAAGGTTGTGGTGGAAGATGAAGGATGTTTAACGACAGGTTTTATATGAATTTATTGCAGTTTTTAGGGTTTGTTTGCAGCCAAAACTTTACAAACACTACTTTCCCGACGCTGGAGAGAGTCAGGGTCCATTTTTAAGGTGGTGCTGTGTGAAGTTTAGTTACTTTCACCTACATTTCAACAAAATTGTGTCATTTGACCGAAGGGAGTCCAAACTTTTTCATAAATGATTAACTCCGAGTCGGTGTCCTGAGATTCTGTGATCCGCTTTCTGCTCAGAGCCGCGAGAGCGACCCACACAGACCTCGGCTGGGTTTCTCTGTATTATAAATAATATTGAATATTTAATGTGTGCTTTTGTCGTTACGTGGGATGGCAGCCGACCGGGACCCTCTCTGTGGAGCGGAGCAGGATTCAGCCCCCCCCCCTCCCCCCAGGCCTGGCTCCTGTTAAATAATAATAAATATTCCTAGTGATAATACCACTGTTAATAAAGTATACATGGTGCTCAGAGGCAGTGCAGGGTGTGGAGGCGTGTTGGAGGTGTGTAGATCTGACTTTGATGGTTCTCAGAAGCTGCTCGGGGGGGATTAAAGGGCCAATGTCCCACGTTTCTCTGTTTAATTCCTCTTTACCGTGTTAGTTTTTACTGAATATAGCCATCGTTTCTTCTCTGAAGATTGCTTTCTAACCTCTTTAGAGTTAAACAGGCGGCTCCTGTAAACTTGACGTATATAAATGAGTGGTGTTCTGATTGGCTGACTGCGCTGTACTGAGTTAAACGCTGCTCTCAGATCTGTTTTTATGGAACTGAATTTAAAATGTTAAGGGCTTTTTAAAAAATGGGAACGTTCGCTTTAGAATCTCTTATTTACCAAAGTTAACATTTACTCCATTTGCACTTTCTTATTGTCTCTCTCTCTTTCTCTGTCTCTCTGTCTGTCTCTCTCAGGTGTTCGTCAGGGGAAGTTGGAGATGGAGAACTGTGTGCTGCAGTGTGAGACGACGGGAGTCATCATCAGAACCTCGGCTCATCTCGTGATGAACATGTGTGATCTTTACGGCTCCAAGGTTCCACTCTCTGCAGTTTAATTTAATTCAGTTCAAACTCCTCCTTTAGAGTCCCCTCACTGTCCCCTCTCTCAGCTCCACTGTCCCCTCACTGTCCCCTCACTGTCCTCTCTCTCAGCTCCACTGTCCCCTCACTGTCCTCTCTCTCAGCTCCACTGTCCCCTCACTGTCCTCTCTCTCAGCTCCACTGTCCCCTCAGTGTCCCCTCTCTCAGCTCCACTGTCCCCTCTCTCAGCTCCACTGTCCCCTCACTGTCCTCTCTCTCAGCTCCACTGTCCCCTCACTGTCCCCTCTCTCAGCTCCACTGTCCCCTCACTGTCCTCTCTCTCAGCTCCACTGTCCCCTCACTGTCCTCTCTCTCAGCTCCACTGTCCCCTCACTGTCCCCTCTCTCAGCTCCACTGTCCCCTCACTGTCCCCTCTCTCAGCTCCACTGTCCCCTCACTGTCCTCTCTCTCAGCTCCACTGTCCCCTCACTGTCCCCTCTCTCAGCTCCACTGTCCCCTCACTGTCCCCTCTCTCAGCTCCACTGTCCCCTCACTGTCCCCTCTCTCAGCTCCACTGTCCCCTCACTGTCCCCTCTCTCAGCTCCACTGTCCCCTCACTGTCCCCTCTCTCAGCTCCACTGTCCCATCACTGTCCCCTCTCTCAGCTCCACTGTCCCCTCACTGTCCTCTCTCTCGGCTCCACTGTCCCCTCACTGTCCCCTCTCTCGGCTCCACTGTCCCATCACTGTCCCCTCACTGTCCCCTCACTGTCCTCTCTCTCGGCTCCACTGTCCCCTCACTGTCCTCTCTCTCGGCTCCACTGTCCCCTCACTGTCCTCTCTCTCGGCTCCACTGTCCCCTCACTGTCCTCTCTCTCGGCTCCACTGTCCCCTCACTGTCCCCTCTCTCAGCTCCACTGTCCCCTCACTGTCCCCTCTCTCAGCTCCACTGTCCCCTCACTGTCCTCTCTCTCAGCTCCACTGTCCCCTCTCTCGGCTCCACTGTCCCCTCACTGTCCCCTCTCTCGGCTCCACTGTCCCCTCACTGTCCCCTCTCTCGGCTCCACTGTCCCCTCACTGTCCCCTCTCTCGGCTCCACTGTCCCCTCTCTCAGCTCCACTGTCCCCTCACTGTCCTCTCTCTCGGCTCCACTGTCCCCTCACTGTCCCCTCTCTCGGCTCCACTGTCCCATCACTGTCCCCTCACTGTCCTCTCTCTCGGCTCCACTGTCCCCTCACTGTCCTCTCTCTCAGCTCCACTGTCCCCTCTCTCGGCTCCACTGTCCCCTCACTGTCCCCTCTCTCGGCTCCACTGTCCCCTCACTGTCCCCTCTCTCGGCTCCACTGTCCCCTCACTGTCCCCTCTCTCGGCTCCACTGTCCCCTCACTGTCCCCTCTCTCGGCTCCACTGTCCCCTCACTGTCCCCTCTCTCGGCTCCACTGTCCCCTCACTGTCCCCTCTCTCGGCTCCACTGTCCCCTCACTGTCCTCTCTCTCGGCTCCACTGTCCCCTCACTGTCCCCTCACTGTCCCCTCTCTCAGCTCCACTGTCCCCTCACTGTCCTCTCTCTCAGCTCCACTGTCCCCTCTCTCGGCTCCACTGTCCCCTCACTGTCCCCTCTCTCGGCTCCACTGTCCCCTCACTGTCCCCTCTCTCGGCTCCACTGTCCCCTCACTGTCCCCTCTCTCGGCTCCACTGTCCCCTCTCTCAGCTCCACTGTCCCCTCACTGTCCTCTCTCTCGGCTCCACTGTCCCCTCACTGTCCCCTCTCTCGGCTCCACTGTCCCATCACTGTCCCCTCACTGTCCTCTCTCTCGGCTCCACTGTCCCCTCACTGTCCTCTCTCTCAGCTCCACTGTCCCCTCTCTCGGCTCCACTGTCCCCTCACTGTCCCCTCTCTCGGCTCCACTGTCCCCTCACTGTCCCCTCTCTCGGCTCCACTGTCCCCTCACTGTCCCCTCTCTCGGCTCCACTGTCCCCTCACTGTCCCCTCTCTCGGCTCCACTGTCCCCTCACTGTCCCCTCTCTCGGCTCCACTGTCCCCTCACTGTCCCCTCTCTCGGCTCCACTGTCCCCTCACTGTCCTCTCTCTCGGCTCCACTGTCCCCTCACTGTCCCCTCTCTCGGCTCCACTGTCCCATCACTGTCCCCTCACTGTCCTCTCTCTCGGCTCCACTGTCCCCTCACTGTCCTCTCTCTCAGCTCCACTGTCCCCTCTCTCGGCTCCACTGTCCCCTCACTGTCCCCTCTCTCGGCTCCACTGTCCCCTCACTGTCCCCTCTCTCGGCTCCACTGTCCCCTCACTGTCCCCTCTCTCGGCTCCACTGTCCCCTCACTGTCCCCTCTCTCGGCTCCACTGTCCCCTCACTGTCCTCTCTCTCGGCTCCACTGTCCCCTCACTGTCCTCTCTCTCGGCTCCACTGTCCCCTCACTGTCCCCTCTCTCGGCTCCACTGTCCCATCACTGTCCCCTCACTGTCCTCTCTCTCGGCTCCACTGTCCCCTCACTGTCCTCTCTCTCGGCTCCACTGTCCCCTCACTGTCCTCTCTCTCGGCTCCACTGTCCCCTCACTGTCCCCTCTCTCGGCTCCACTGTCCACTCACTGTCCCCTCTCTCAGCTCCACTGTCCCATCACTGTCCCCTCTCTCAGCTCCACTGTCCCCTCAGATCACACACATTTAGAGATAAAGCCTCATAGCTGTGAGTCGAGTGAAGGCTCTTCTGAGTGTTTCCTCTGTTTAAACCCAAACTCAGCTCTAAACTCACACTGCGGGGGGCGACTGGGCTCGTGTTTTATCCCCCACCTCTTTTCAGAGTGTGACATCAGCAGTCAGTGAGCTCCCACAGCGCCCCCTCCCTGTGGCTCTCTTAAATGCACGTAAATGAACTCTGGCCTTGTGCTTAAAGGAAGAGAAATTTAACACACCACACACAGGTGATGAATACTGCCCTCATTTTGAGATACGTCCACATTTTTAAACCCTGTGGTGTCCAGTGAAACCCCGCCCAGCTCTCCTTGTTGTTGTTGTGTTTACAGCAGCAGCTCTTCAGCCAAAGGCAGTGTCTGTGAGTTATTTTCCGCTGTGTGGATTTGGCTGGAGCTGCGGTGTCATTAACGTGTGTGTGTGTGTGTGCGTGCACAGGGAGCTGGTGTGGAGATTTATCCGGGCAGTGTGTGCAGTTTGGTGGGAAACGGTATCCATCATTGTAAAGAGGGAATCCTGATTAAGGTGAGTGTGAGGGGGTGAGGGGCTGAGAGGGTGAGGGGCTGAGAGGGTGAGGGGCTGAGAGGGTGAGGGGCTGAGAGGGTGAGGGGCTGAGGGGCTGAGGGGCTGAGGGGCTGAGGGGCTGAGGGGCTGAGGGGGTGAGGGGCTGAGGGGCTGAGGGGGTGAGGGGCTGAGAGGGTGAGGGGGTGAGGGGGTGAGTGGGTGAGAGGGGGAGAGGGTGAGGGGCTGAGAGGGGGAGAGGGTGAGGGGCTGAGAGAGTTACAAACACTAATTCTTCATATTATTTACCTTACTTTCACACAGCTTCATCTCATCACTACAGTCAAGTTCTTTTGTTTGACTTTAAATGGTGCAACAATGTCATTCTGTTGCCTCCCTTCCACCTTAAAGTGCTGCAGTCAAGTTCTGTTGTCTCTGTTCTCCCTTAAATGATGCTGCAGATATATTCTTAATTGTCCAGTCCACCTTAAATGTTGTAGGAGTGTACACCTTTAAAGGTGCAGCAGTTACACTCAGTCACCTTTGTCCCACCTTAAATGCTGCTACTCTAATGTTCTGTCGTTCCCTCTCGTCTCATCTCTCTGTTAGAGCTGTAATTTGTAACGGTTTAATCTGTAACACTCCTTCGGTTACAACATCTGCACAGCAGTGGAACATCAGAGAGATCAAAGAGGAACATCAGAGAGATCAAAGAGGACGTACATAAGAGAACAGTGTTATTACAGCGGCGAGGCACGGAGCTAAACGACGAAAACATCCCGAAGTTTTCCGCAGATAATCCGAGATAAATCCAAGTTTTGGAAACTTTTGCTGAGGTCATCGTGAGTTCGTGGAGTGATCTTTGTGATGTCACTCTGTGGTAATCTCTGATCTTTGTGATGTCACTCTACAATAAGCTGATGGTTTTGAAAGAGCGGCTCCCTCTGATCTTTTTCTTTAAGGCTTTGGGTAATTCAGACGTTATTGAAATGAATAGTTGACTAATCCCTGGCTGTCTGCTCTGGGCTCGGAGCTCCACAGCCCCCCGCAGCGCCGTGACCCCCCGGAGAACTCGGGTTTTAAACGCAGTGCAGAAATCAATTTCACAAATAAACACGTCCCCGCCGCCCAGGCCTGGCCTTTGTTTATTTAGAGGAAGCAGAGCGAAGTTTAGGTTCGAACGCACAGCTCGGCCTGAGCTTAAAGAACTCAGTTATTCATCTGAAGCCGTTCTGTGCGTTTCCACCGACGTAAACAGGTTCCTGAACCAGAAAACTTGGCTCACCACTGGAACCAGAGAACGGTTCTTCAGCAGGAACCGTGATAAAGAAGCTCCAGAAAGAGCTCAGAGTCTGAAATACAGCATTATGACACAGTGAAGTTGGAGAGTAATTTACAGAGTGTTATATCGTCGCTGATGGTGTTCTCGGTAAAGACCAGAGAACCAGACATGTCTGTGGAGGTTCTCCTTCTGGAACAAGAAAATGGAGAAGAGGAAATTACCCCGTATCGGATTTGGAAAAAAACTACAGGAAATAAACAGAGGAAAATGCTCTGTGTTTGTTTCTGGGCTGTGTTCAGCACGACTCGAGGTGCTGTTACTTTTAGACGACTGTTCTCACTGTTCTCTGCTGTGAACGGGATGTCGCTTCACTGGAGAGAACCAAGATTCTAAGAACCAAGAAAGGAGTCCATTCAGGATCCAGAGTTCTCTTGGGGGAACAGCGTTGTACACAGTTCTGTTTCTTAATGAAATGTGTGTGACCTGCTTTGGTCAAAACTCCACAGCAGTGTTCTCCCCCTGTCTCCCTGGGACATAGAGACACTCACAGAGAGAGAGAGAGAGATACTCACAGAGAGTGAGAAAGAGAGAGAGATACTCACAGAGAGAGAGAGAGATACTCACAGAGAGAGACAGAGAGAGAGACACACAGAGAGAGAGAGAGAGAGACACACAGAGAGAGAGAGAGAGAGACACACAGAGAGAGAGAGAGAGACACACACAGAGAGAGAGAGAGAGACACACTCACACAGAGAGAGAGAGAGACACACACAGAGAGAGAGAGAGAGAGAGAGACACACTCACACACACAGAGAGAGAGAGAGACACACTCACACATAGAGAGAGAGAGAGACACACACAGAGAGAGAGAGAGAGAGAGAGACACACTCACACACAGAGAGAGAGAGAGAGACACTCACACAGAGAGAGAGAGAGAGAGACACACAGAGAGAGAGAGAGAGACACACACAGAGAGAGAGAGAGAGACACACTCACACAGAGAGAGAGAGAGACACACACAGAGAGAGAGAGAGAGAGAGAGAGACACTCACACAGAGAGAGAGAGAGAGAGACACACTCACACATAGAGAGAGAGAGAGAGAGAGACACACACAGAGAGAGAGAGAGAGAGAGAGACACACTCACACACAGAGAGAGAGAGAGAGACACTCACACAGAGAGAGAGAGACACACTCACACACACAGAGAGAGAGAGAGAGAGAGAGACACTCACACAGAGAGAGAGAGACACACTCACACACAGAGAGAGACACAAACTCACACACACAGAGAGAGAGAGAGAGAGAGAGAGAGAGAGAGAGAGAGAGAGAGACACACACACAGAGAGAGAGACACACACACAGAGAGAGAGACACACACACAGAGAGAGAGACAGATGCACAGAGAGAGAGACAGACACAGAGAGAGAGACAGACTGAGAGAAAGACCGGTGGCGTGGGGTGGGGTAGTCTGCTACAGAGAAAAAGGAAATAAGAGAAATCAACAGAGGAAAGCGCAGCCAAACGTCCAGAACCGGGTCCAGCGAGTCCGTAAAGCGCTGTCTCTGAGCCAGGGTCCGGGGTTTAATGATGAAAACAGAGGAGCAGAATCCACTCGTCTCTTTAGCGCTGTTTCAGAGTCTTTCACAAATGAGAAAATGTGCCTTTAACAGAAATATCCTCCTTCATTATTTATAAATTTATCTCAGATTTTTCCAGTCATTATTCCTCAACCCCTCGCTCCGTACCGCCCCAGGACCCCCACACTGCCCCCAGCCCCAGGGAGAGAGGGAGAGACGCTTCACAGGACGTTATTAATAACCACTTCTTCAGTTCACAGCTTGTTCACATTAAAGTGTGAATCTGGAGCCCACCAACCCACACACTGAGAAACAAGACCCCAGCCAGTGCAGAGACTAAGTGGAATGGCCCCGCCCCCTCGTCTGAGTCTGTCCAATCACAGCGCTGGACCCGTGTTTATGTGAGAGCTCAGAGACGAGGTTAAACTCAGCGAAACAGACACAACGAGCGCGGAGAAATAAGAGCACTGAGTAAAAACGGAGAAGAAAGAGAACAGAGTGAAAACGGCTAAAAACCAGAGCTTCTGCTCCTCGCTCCTCACTGCTGTGCGCTCGGGGTCGGGGTGAACAGCGAGCGGCTCATTATCATTTAAAGGAACAGGTGCTGAAAGCGGGCGTTCTGAACAGGGGCTGTTTACACAGGGGGAGAACACTGCTGTGGGGCTCGTGGGGTTTGGACCAAAGCGGGTCACAGACGTTTCATTAAGAAACAGAACTGTGTTCCACTGTGGAGACGAGGGCGTTTCCCACCTTGGTGCACGGGGGCTGTTGGGGGTTAGGTGTCTTGCTCAAGAGCCGTTCAGCTGTGGATGTTGTGGGAGAAGACAGCACAGTTCCTTCACTCTTCCCTTCATTTTCGTGACAACTCTCCCACTGTGAGATCTAGGATTTATCATCAACACCAGCACCCAACCTCACGTGTGTGTGTGTGTGTGTGTGTGTGTGTGTGGTCAGGACTTTGCAGATGCTCTGGATGTTCTTCCTCAGATCTCGATGGTGAATAACGTGATCCACAATAACGAGGGATACGGAGTGATTCTGGTGAAGCCCAACTCTCACAACATGGGTAACTCTCGCTGTCTCTTTCTCTCTCTCTTTCTCTCTAACACTGCCTCAGTCTTGCTCAGTTTCATTCACACTCCTCTTTTCTCTCTCTCTACATTTGTCCCTGACCTGTCTTTCTCCTCTGCTGTCCCCCGTCTCATGCTCCTCTGTCTCTGTCCTCTGCTGTGCCTCGTCTCACACTGTACTGTGGCACTGTCCCCATGAAGCAGTTTAAAAGCCTGAGAGCTGTGTGTTCTTAAAGCTCCGAGAGGAAAGTGAAACTCTGTGTGGTCTCAGTGCTGTAAAGAACTCCTTCTCTGAGCGTTTTCATAATTCACACAAACTGTGGATGGAAACCCCCCATTGTTTGTCTCTGCAGAAGCTTGAAGCTGCGGAACCCACGCCACAACCCCAGCGCCTCCAACACACTCACAACGGGCGTAAACGACTTGTGTCCTGCGCCCGTGACCGGGGGGTTACTCTAATCTACAACACACCCCTCCTCCTCTGTTCTCTTTATAGATACATCATCACACTGCACTGTTTACACCGTCACATCACATCATTCTAATGTCTCCGACCAGTCAGCACGCTCCGTTTACTCCACTGATTACTTCCTCCACCATCAGCTCCACCCGCAGTTTACCTCTATCCTGTTTGGTCAGTAGGGGGCACAGTGCACTCACATCTTCACCTCAAACTCCGCCTACGAGTGCAGACATGGAGCTCAGAGGCTTGTGAGCCAATCTGTTTACTGGCTTTACACATGAGGGCTGGTGTGCTTCATGTTTCTCTCTGAAGCTGATTTCTCCACTGCGCTCAGGTTTCCACGTCGTACAGACAGTGCATGAGTCAGAGAGGTCCAGAGAGCTCGGACACACGCGGTTAAAGGGATTTGGAAGCGCAGGGATGTCCGAGAGTGACCTCGGGGGATTAAATAATAATAAAAAGGATAAAGCGGATGGGATACATGCTCTTTAATGGCAGGACCTCAGCGAGAGCGCCCAGCAGCTCCGTCTTTCTTACTTTCTCTCTCTCTGTCTCTCTCTCTCTCTCTGACAGAAAATAGAGTGATAATAAAGCGATACTTCATTTCCTGCCGAAAACCTGCAGTGACTCAGTCAGCATCAGAGTCAGAGAGGTGGGGGTGAGTGGTGGGCAGAGAGAGAGAGGTGGGGGTTGTTGGGGGGTGAGAAAGAGGTGGGGGTGAGTGGTGGGCAGAGAGAGAGAGGTGGGGGTGAGTGGTGGGCAGAGAGAGAGAGGTGGGGGTGGTTGGTTGGGTTAGAGAGAGAGGTGGGGGTGAGTGGTGGGTAGAGAGAGAGAGAGAGAGGTGGGGGTGAGTGGTGGGCAGAGAGAGAGAGGTGGGGGTGAGTGGTGGGCAGAGAGAGAGAGGTGGGGGTGAGTGGTGGGCAGAGAGAGAGGTGGGGGTGAGTGGTGGGCAGAGAGAGGTGGGGGTGAGTGGTGGGCAGAGAGAGAGAGAGGTGGGGGTGGTTGGTGGGCAGAGAGAGAGAGAGGTGGGGGTGAGTGGTGGGCAGAGAGAGAGAGAGGTGGGGGTGAGTGGTGGGCAGAGAGAGAGGTGGGGGTGAGTGGTGGGCAGAGAGAGAGGTGGGGGTGAGTGGTGGGCAGAGAGAGAGAGAGGTGGGGGTGGTTGGTGGGCAGAGAGAGAGAGAGGTGGGGGTGAGTGGTGGGCAGAGAGAGAGAGAGAGAGAGAGAGGTGGGGGTGGTTGGGGGGGTGAGAGAGGTGGGGTGAGTGGTGGGCAGAGAGAGAGAGATGGGGGTGGGTGGGAGGAAGAGAGAGAAGTGGAGAAGGGAGGTAGGGAAAGAGAGTATTTTTTTTTGTAAATGTTTTATTAAGGTGGTCCCCAGGGGTCGAGGGCGGTGTCTGATCACTCTTTTTCACTTGTTTCCTCCTTTTCCCTCCTGCTTCTGCACTCCTTCAGAGGAGAGAGAGAGAGAGAGAGAGAGAGAGAGAGAGAGAGAGAGAATTTCTAATTCAGAATCTGCTGAACACGCTGTGCCTCACAATAAAGGCCACTTTTCCTACTTCTGCTTCTCTCTCTTTCTCTCTGTAGTGGAGGAGGAGGAGGAGGAGGTGGTGTGAGATGCTGGGGGTGTAGTGGTTTGTCAGCGCAGTGTCAGGAGTGTGATGTTGAATAATCCAAGTTCTGATTCCCGGAGCGTTCCGAGCAGAAACACGGATTTTAAATTGAGTTTCCATCCTGTTTATTTTCCCCAGCAGCACAGAGACCGGGAGAGTTCTGCAGCTCCTCCTCCTCCTCCTCCTCAGACAGTGAGAGAGAGAGAGAGAGACACCCACACACCACACACACACACACACCTCAAGAGCCTCCGCCCACAGCCACGCTGCTCGCTCCGGGGCTTTAATTAAACTCGTTACAGTGGGGCTGCTTAAAGACTTAACGAGCTCTAACCAGGTCACGCCCCATTGGCCGACGCCACCGCTCTTGATTTTTTTCATCGTCAAATAAACCATAGCTTTAGAAGCTTAAAATGTGTCATTGTTACATCCATTTTCATATTCCATTCCACCTTAAATGGTGACAGCTTCAGTGTCTAGATTACTGAACCATTTAAGGTGGAATGGAATAGTTAGAATAAAGCTACAGGTATGAGGTCTCTGCTGTGGGAGGCACAATCTGACGGGTTTCTTCTCACAACAGATGCAGAAGGTGAGCTGGAGGAGGAGAGTAAAGAAGGTGGAGCTACTGTAGAAGAAGGTGGAGCTACTGTAGAAGAAGGTGGAGCTACTGGAAAAGCCGGGGCCACAGAAGCAGAGGGTGGAGCCACTGAAAATGAAGGTGCAGAAACTCCTTCCCAAGGCCGGTCTACAGAGACCGTGGGTGGGGCTGTGTCTTTGGAGGCGGAGTCAGACGGTGAAGCGCTGGCGGTGGACGAAGCGTGCTCGGTTCCTGCTGATTTCACGGAGGGAAACGATGAGCTCCGGCGCGAGCTGCTGTCCTCAAAGCGCCGTCTGCAGAAGAACCGAGCGCGGAACCTGGGTTCTATGCGCGCCGATGAGAATCTGCTCTCGCGAGAAATGTTCGTCTCCATCCACGGAAATCAGTTCCGCCGGAACGGCAAGGGCAGCTTCGGAACCTTCCTTTACTAGAACCTTTAGGAGAACCCTAGGGTAACAACACGCACGCCACACTTTACCACACGGACATACACACACACACACACACACACACACTTTAACACAGTCCGTTACCCCACATACACACTTTAAAACGTTTTAACACACACACACACTTTAACACACAGTCCGTTACTGCACATACACACTTTAAAACGTTTTAACACACACACACTGACCATTAAAACACACATTTTAAAACACTTTAACACACAGTCTGTTGCCCCCCCCACACACCCCATTTTTTAAAAGACACCCCCAGGCCACTAGGGGGCAGTGTAAGGTCTGTGTCTGAACGTGAAGTGAATCCACGGAGGAAACGTCTGGCCGTTGTTTGATGAAGTCACTGTATTAATATCATCTTCTTAATTCTGTAAAAAGGTATCTTTTAGTTTTTCTCGAATGGAAATGTCATTAAAATGTTAAATTTGAGCCAGAGTTAATGAGTTCTGTTTGAACACACACACACACACACACACTGAAGGTAATTAATATTAATGCAACAGATTAAAACATTTTTTTATACTTTTTTGATTTGTTAATTTTTTTTGTTATTTTTGTAACATTTTGATTTGGTTTATTTAAGTTTTACTTGTGAAGTGCTTTACCTTGTGAATAAATTCAGCTTCAGATTTGTTTATTAATTAAATTTTAATTTGATGTGGAATAGCTGTGATTTTTGTGGGTTTGAGTGGAGTAGGTGGGGTGTGTGAGTGGAGTAGAGTGGGAGGGTTTTGTGGGTGTAGTTTGAGTGGAGTGGGTGGGGTTTGTGAGTGGAGTAAAGTGGGTGGGGTTTGTGGGTGTAGTTTATGAGTAGAGTGGGTGGGGTTTGTGGGTGTAGTTTGAGTGGAGTGGGTGGGGTCTGTGGGTGTAGTTTGAGTGGAGTGGGTGGGGTTTGTGGGTGTAGTTTGAGTAGAGTGGGTGGGGTTTGAGTGGAGTAAAGTGGGTGGGGTTTGTGGGTGTAGTTTGAGTGGAGTGGGTGGGGTGTGTGAGTGGAGTAAAGTGGGTGGGGTTTGTGGGTGTAGTTTATGAGTAGAGTGGGTGGGGTTTGTGGGTGTAGTTTATGAGTAGAGTGGGTGGGGTTTGTGGGTGTAGTGTGTGAGTGTAGCGGGTGTGGTGGGTGGGCGGGGTTTTCCCTCACCCTGCGTGTGATTGGTGGTGATTAATTTCAGGGGATTAAAGGTCGGCTGAAAGCTCATTACTCCTCAGGCGCTTTGATTAATTACAGCATTCAGCGTCTACAGCCCAAACGTAATAAAGTCCCGCTTTAATGAGACGCTCCCGTTTGACCCGTTTAACCCCAGCATCTCACGCGCCACGTTTATTTCACATGCGCTCCTGAGACGACCCCATACTCCACAGGTGAAGTTTAATCCTCTGCTGGGGTTTAGAGCTGAAACCCTGACCACACACACACACACACACACAAACTCTCATTCAGTCACACACACATTCACACACTCAGCAAAAATAAGTCAGTGTGACCCCCCTATGGAGCAGGAATAGAGCAACATCCTCATCTCGGTTGGTGCTTTTCAGCGTTTGGAGTCTCTCCGTTGTCTAAAAACCTCCAGATGGCGTTTCTCTGCCGTGAGCAGAGAGAGAGAAAGCCTAGCACCGGACCCAGACACTTTGTTTTTTTACCCATTTACAGACACTGGGGCTTCGTAAACACATTAGAGCGGTTTCCAGAGCAGCACATGGAGAGGACACACACTCTTTATACACAGGGTTTTAGATTAAAATGGTGAACACCACCTTTAAAGGCTAACTCCTGCCTCATGGAAGATTTATTTCCAAACAGCGTTTAATCAGAAACTCAGCTCCAGAACCATGAGGATCCACTCCCCCCTCCTCCCTCAGAACAGTGGAACAGAGGAACGGCGTTCATTCATTAGGGATTTGCATTTAACCGGGAGAGTGTTCCTCTGTTTGTTGGAGTGTGTCAGGAACAGTGCTCTGAGTTAATTACAGCTGGCAGCTGAGTGCCCCCCCACTGAGCGCGCTCCGTTCTGTTCTCCAGCCAAACCCGCTCTCGCTGAGCCGTCAGCGCTCGTACGCTCCGCCTCGGGAAAGGACGAGTCACAGTCGCTAACGCGAGACGCCTCAGAACAGGACAAATACGAGAACAGAGCTCCAGTTTTTCATAACATTTTATTACGTTCTCCACAGGAAACATACGAGTAATAAACAATAACCTGCTTCACTTCAGAAGAATGTTTCTCCGTTTAAAAGAGTCCACTACAAACAGGAGAATATCGATGGGATCAAAGGAGCATCCATCAAAGGGTCAGTCTCTGCAGCAGAGAGGGGTGTGGTCAGTACTCAGATAGGGGGTGTGGTCTCCACTCAGAGGGGGTGTGGTCTCCACTTTGGGCTGAACTCCGTGAGAGTTAAATAGTAGATTAAGAACATTTCTCAGTGTGAGATCTCACAGAGTCTGGGTCTCTCGCCGTCTCCCGTCCACAACACTCTGGAGAAATCTGAGTCAGACAAGGTCGGACACCACTGCTGAATGAGCCTGACCTTCCAGCCCTCAGACGGCTCTGCAGGAGAAACCCTCATCACTCTGTGATTAATGAACTCTGGGGGACTTCAGAAAACCACTGTCTCTGAACTCAGTCCTCCACCGTGTCACTGAGGACACGGGTTCAGAGACGCACTGCCATCGAGGGGACGTCTTTCTCGGGAAGTCCATGGTTATCTCCACAACACCACTATTTAAATATGTCATACCCCCCACCTCAGACGTTCTCTGTCTCTCACTTTCCTTTCTTTCTCACCATAAATTTACTCTATTGAAATATCCATCGTTCCTGAAGCTGGAGCTGATCTGTGTTTATGGTTCATTCTGTGGCTTTATTTCCCCCTCCCTCTCCCTCCCGCTGTCTCTCTCTGATGTTTGTATTTGTGTGTGTGTGTGTGTGTGTGTGTGTGTGTGTGTGTGTGTGAGAGCGAGAGAGAGAGAGAGTGTTGGATCAATAACAGAATGATATTCTGCTCTCGTTTTAAAGAGGGGGAAGAATAAGAGAATAAGAGTTTATTGATTTTTCTGTTTGTGTGTTTTTTTCTCCTCGGCTCCATATTTCAGATGTCCAGCAGAAGGGGGGGGGGGGATAAAGAGAGAGAGAGAGAGAGACAATGTTCTTTCTTTTTAGTGACAATAGTTTCATCTTCAAAACCACGTTGTGACCAAAAGCCGAGGACGGTGTGAGAAATTCCTTCTCTCTCTCTCTCTCTCTCTCTCTCTCTCTCTCACACACACACACTTTTATAAGCACATTCGTGTTGTGTTGGTGCCCTTTACTGTCACCGAGTGAGAGGAGATCACCATGGAGCAGTTCACCTTCAACAACAGCTCAGCCCCCCACTGTCCCCTCTCTCAGCTCCACTGTCCCCTCACTGTCCCCTCTCTCAGCTCCACTGTCCCCTCACTGTCCCCTCTCTCAGCTCCACTGTCCCCTCACTGTCCTCTCTCTCACCTCCACTGTCCCCTCACTGTCCCCTCTCTCAGCTCCACTGTCCCCTCACTGTCCCCTCTCTCAGCTCCACTGTCCCCTCACTGTCCCCTCTCTCACCTCCACTGTCCCCCCACTGTCCCCTCTCTCAGCTCCACTGTCCCCTCACTGTCCCCTCTCTCACCTCCACTGTCCCCCCACTGTCCCCTCTCTCACCTCCACTGTCCCCCCACTGTCCCCTCTCTCAGCTCCACTGTCCCCTCACTGTCCCCTCTCTCAGCTCCACTGTCCCCTCACTGTCCCCTCTCTCAGCTCCACTGTCCCCTCACTGTCCTCTCTCTCAGCTCCACTGTTCCCTCACTGTCCCCTCTCTCAGCTCCACTGTCCCCTCTCTCAGCTCCACTGTCCCCTCACTGTCCCCTCTCTCACCTCCACTGTCCCCCCACTGTCCTCTCTCTCAGCTCCACTGTCCCCCCACTGTCCCCTCTCTCAGCTCCACTGTCCCCTCACTGTCCCCTCTCTCACCTCCACTGTCCCCCCACTGTCCCCTCTCTCAGCTCCACTGTCCCCTCACTGTCCCCTCTCTCACCTCCACTGTCCCCTCTCTCAGCTCCACTGTCCCCTCTCTCAGCTCCACTGTCCCCTCTCTCACCTCCACTGTCCCCTCTCTCAGCTCCACTGTCCCCTCTCTCACCTCCACTGTCCCCTCACTGTCCCCTCTCTCACCTCCACTGTCCTCTCTCTCACCTCCACTGTCCCCACACTGTCCCCTCTCTCACCTCCACTGTCCCCTCTCTCACCTCCACTGTCCTCTCTCTCACCTCCACTGTCCTCTCTCTCACCTCCACTGCCCCCTCACCGTCCCCTCTCTCAGCTCCACTGTCCCCTCACTGTCCCCTCTCTCAGCTCCACTGTCCCCTCTCTCAGCTCCACTGTCCCCTCACTGTCCTCTCTCTGTCCCCTCTCTCAGCTCCACTGTGCCCTCAATGTCCTCTCGCTCAGCTCCACTGTCCCCTCAATGTCCTCTCTCAGCCCCACTGTCTCCTCACTGTCCCCGCTCTCACCTCCACTGTCCCCTCAATGTCCGCTCTCTCAGCTCCACTGTCCCCTCTCTCAGCTCCACTGTCCACCCACTGTCCTCTCACTGTCTCCTCTCTCAGCTCCACTGTCCCCTCACTGCCCCCTCTCTCAGCTCCACTGTCCCCTCACTGTCCTCTCTCTCAGCTCCACTGTCCCCTCACTGTCCCCTCTCTCAGCTCCACTGTCCCCTCACTGTCCTCTCTCTCAGCTCCACTGTCCCTTCACTGTCCCCTCTCAGCTCCACTGTCCCTTCACTGTCCTCTCTCTCAGCTCCACTGTCCCCTCTCTCAGCTCCACTGTCCCCTCACTGTCCCCTCACTGTCCCCTCAGTGTCCCCTCAGTGTCCCCTCTCTCAGCTCCACTGTCCCCTCACTGTCCCCTCTCTCAGCTCCACTGTCCCCTCACTGTCCTCTCTCTCAGCTCCACTGTCCTCTCTCTCAGCTCCACTGTCCCTTCACTGACCACTCTCTCAGCTCCACTGTCCCCTCTATTAGCTCCACTGTCCCCTCACTGTCCTCTCTCTCAGCTCCACTGTCCCCTCACTGTCCCCTCTCTCAGCTCCACTGTCTCCTCTTTCACCTCCACTGTCCCCTCAATGTCCTCTCTCTCAGCCCCACTGTCCCCTCTCTCAGCTCCACTGTCCCCTCACTGTCCCCTCTCTCACCTCCACTGTCCCCTCAATGTCCTCTCTCTCAGCCCCACTGTCCCCTCTCTTAGCTCCACTGTCCCCTCAGTGTCCTCTCACTGTCTCCTCTCTCAGCTCCACTGTCCTCTCACTGTCCTCTCTCTCAGCTCCACTGTCCCCTCACTGTCCTCTCTCTCAGCTCCACTGTCCCCTCACTGTCCCCTCTCTCAGCTCCACTGTCCCTTCACTGTCCCCTCTCAGCTCCACTGTCCCCTCACTGTCCTCTCTCTCAGCTCCACTGTCCCCTCAGTGTCCCTTCTCTCAGCTCCACTGTCCCCTCAGTGTCCCCTCTCTCAGCTCCACTGTCCCCTCACTGTCCCCTCTCTCAGCTCCACTGTCCCCTCACTGTCCCCTCTCTCACCTCCACTGTCCCCCCACTGTCCCCTCTCTCAGCTCCACTGTCCCCTCACTGTCCCCTCTCTCACCTCCACTGTCCCCCCACTGTCCCCTCTCTCACCTCCACTGTCCCCCCACTGTCCCCTCTCTCAGCTCCACTGTCCCCTCACTGTCCCCTCTCTCAGCTCCACTGTCCCCTCACTGTCCCCTCTCTCAGCTCCACTGTCCCCTCTCTCAGCTCCACTGTCCCCTCACTGTCCCCTCTCTCACCTCCACTGTCCCCCCACTGTCCTCTCTCTCAGCTCCACTGTCCCCCCACTGTCCCCTCTCTCAGCTCCACTGTCCCCTCACTGTCCCCTCTCTCAGCTCCACTGTCCCCTCACTGTCCCCTCTCTCACCTCCACTGTCCCCTCTCTCAGCTCCACTGTCCCCTCTCTCAGCTCCACTGTCCCCTCTCTCACCTCCACTGTCCCCTCTCTCAGCTCCACTGTCCCCTCTCTCACCTCCACTGTCCCCTCACTGTCCCCTCTCTCACCTCCACTGTCCTCTCTCTCACCTCCACTGTCCCCACACTGTCCCCTCTCTCACCTCCACTGTCCCCTCTCTCACCTCCACTGTCCTCTCTCTCACCTCCACTGTCCTCTCTCTCACCTCCACTGCCCCCTCACCGTCCCCTCTCTCAGCTCCACTGTCCCCTCACTGTCCCCTCTCTCAGCTCCACTGTCCCCTCTCTCAGCTCCACTGTCCCCTCACTGTCCTCTCTCTGTCCCCTCTCTCAGCTCCACTGTGCCCTCAATGTCCTCTCGCTCAGCTCCACTGTCCCCTCAATGTCCTCTCTCAGCCCCACTGTCTCCTCACTGTCCCCGCTCTCACCTCCACTGTCCCCTCAATGTCCGCTCTCTCAGCTCCACTGTCCCCTCTCTCAGCTCCACTGTCCACCCACTGTCCTCTCACTGTCTCCTCTCTCAGCTCCACTGTCCCCTCACTGCCCCCTCTCTCAGCTCCACTGTCCCCTCACTGTCCTCTCTCTCAGCTCCACTGTCCCCTCACTGTCCCCTCTCTCAGCTCCACTGTCCCCTCACTGTCCTCTCTCTCAGCTCCACTGTCCCTTCACTGTCCCCTCTCAGCTCCACTGTCCCTTCACTGTCCTCTCTCTCAGCTCCACTGTCCCCTCTCTCAGCTCCACTGTCCCCTCACTGTCCCCTCAGTGTCCCCTCAGTGTCCCCTCTCTCAGCTCCACTGTCCCCTCACTGTCCCCTCTCTCAGCTCCACTGTCCCCTCACTGTCCTCTCTCTCAGCTCCACTGTCCTCTCTCTCAGCTCCACTGTCCCTTCACTGACCACTCTCTCAGCTCCACTGTCCCCTCTATTAGCTCCACTGTCCCCTCACTGTCCTCTCTCTCAGCTCCACTGTCCCCTCACTGTCCCCTCTCTCAGCTCCACTGTCTCCTCTTTCACCTCCACTGTCCCCTCAATGTCCTCTCTCTCAGCCCCACTGTCCCCTCTCTCAGCTCCACTGTCCCCTCACTGTCCCCTCTCTCACCTCCACTGTCCCCTCAATGTCCTCTCTCTCAGCCCCACTGTCCCCTCTCTTAGCTCCACTGTCCCCTCAGTGTCCTCTCACTGTCTCCTCTCTCAGCTCCACTGTCCTCTCACTGTCCTCTCTCTCAGCTCCACTGTCCCCTCACTGTCCTCTCTCTCAGCTCCACTGTCCCCTCACTGTCCCCTCTCTCAGCTCCACTGTCCCTTCACTGTCCCCTCTCAGCTCCACTGTCCCCTCACTGTCCTCTCTCTCAGCTCCACTGTCCCCTCAGTGTCCCTTCTCTCAGCTCCACTGTCCCCTCAGTGTCCCCTCTCTCAGCTCCACTGTCCCCTCACTGTCCTCTCTCTCAGCTCCACTGTCCTCTCACTGTCCTCTCTCTCAGCTCCACTGTCCCTTCACTGACCACTCTCTCAGCTCCACTGTCCCCTCACTGTCCCCTCTATTAGCTCCACTGTCCCCTCACTGTCCTCTCTCTCAGCTCCACTGTCCCCTCACTGTCCCCTCTCTCAGCTCCACTGTCTCCTCACTGTCCCCTCTTTCACCTCCACTGTCCCCTCAATAACCTCTCTCTCAGCCCCACTGTCCCCTCTCTCAGCTCCACTGTCCCCTCACTGTCCCCTCTCTCACCTCCACTGTCCCCTCAATGTCCCCTCTCTCAGCTCCACTGTCCCCTCTCTCAGCTCCACTGTCCCCTCTCTTAGCTCCACTGTCCCCTCTCTTAGCTCCACTGTCCCCTCAGTGTCCTCTCACTGTCTCCTCTCTCAGCTCCACTGTCCCCCCACTGTCCTCTCACTGTCTCCTCTCTCAGCTCCACTGTCCCCTCTCTCAGCTCCACTGTCCCCTCACTGTCCCCTCTCTCAGCTCCACTGTCCCCTCTCTCAGCTCCACTGTCCTCTCACTGCCCCCTCTCTCAGCTCCACTGTCCCCTCACTGTCCCCTCTCTCAGCTCCACTGTCCCCTCACTGTCCCCTCTCTCAGCTCCACTGTCCCCTCACTGTCCCCTCTCTCAGCTCCACTGTCCCCTCACTGTCCCCTCTCTCAGCTCCACTGTCCCCTCTCTCAGCTCCAATGATCATTCTCAGCGCTGCAGTGACACTGGCGTGGTGGTGGTGTGTTAGTGTGTGTTGTGCTGGTGTAGAGTGGATCAGACACAGCAGTGCTGCTGGAGTTTTTAAACCCCTCAGTGTCTGAACTGAGAACAGTCCACCGACCAAAAACATCCAGCCGACAGCGTCCTGTGTCACTGATGAAGGACCAGAGGACGAGCGACACACACTGTGCAGCGACAGATGAGCTACTGTCTCTGACTCTACATCTACAAGGTGGACCAACGAGGGAGGACTGTCTCACAGAGTGGACAGAGAGTGGACACAGGGTTTAAAAACTCCAGCAGCACTGCTGTGTCTGATCCAGCTGTGTCTGATCCAGCTGTGTCTGTGGATCTGAGGGGTTTTCTCTGAGTTACAGATGTGTTGGCAGCGAGGGGATTTAATCAGTGTTATTGTGGGGAATGTCTGAGAGTGGGCGGGGCACTATGTAAATGAGCTGCTGAGTGTGTGGCGAGTGATTGTAGGAGAAAAGGGCGAGTGTCCAGCGAAGCGAGATGTGACTGAAATGAGAAGTGATGGTGGTATTTGCTCTTTAACGTTTCTGGGGAAAAACGAGACGATGGACAGAGGAGAGAAGGCAATTTAAAGAAGACCTTTAAAAAATGAGAGAGAGAGAGAGAGGGGGGGGGGTGTTTTGCTCTGTCACTCGGCCTGCTCTGACCTCCACTGAGAACAATGATAGATTTCCCCAGAGTCAAAGAGGGGGAGTTAAAGGGCCATTCCCCTTCTACTGCCATGCTTTTATAGACACCTCTTACACCACTTTAATGTACACATCCACCCAAGGTCTCCATGCTCAATGCCAACAGTTCGCCAGAGACGTGTGCATCTGTCGTCAGACTGGGTTTCTGTGAATTTATTTGAGAAATTCCACTAATTTCAGTGTAATTCAAGGTGAAAGGCCAACATTTGTGAAGTGTGTCATGAAAATGGACGACACTGACCGACATCACCGTTACTCTGTGTGTCCTCGGATGCTCTCCGTACTGTCTCTGCTCTCTCTGAGGATTTAGAACTGGGGAAATTGTGCAACAAATTCACGAGGGAGAGAGTAAAGGGGAATCACGAAATTCCTCCCTCCACCCTACGTAGTGCACAGTGCAGTAGTGTTAGTTTCTAATCTGAGAAGCGCACTCTGTAGGGAGTAGGGCACTGTTTGGGCAGAGTGTGTTCAATGTTGTTGTGTCCTTCCCGGCGGCGTCTGTGTTTTCCCGTCATTCCGAGGTGTGAAGGAATCTCTGAGGGTGAATGACCGGCTGCGTCTCTGTGTGAGGAGGACTTCATTTTCCTGGACTTCCTCCGTTGTCTCTGTCGCGGCCGGAGAGACGCAGGACCGCGGAGGAAAATAAAAGACGAGTAAAGGCTGATGGAGGGATTTCTCTCCTCCTCTCGTTTATTTTCTCCAGCGTCAGCAGGACAGCGCCCACTCCATCACCGCCGGCCAGGAGCGAGCGGACACTGCTCTCACTTCGGGAAAAGCTGAGTGGGCCCAGAGCGGTCACTGCTGTAGGTCCAGATTTAAAGGGATTTATTTTTATTTTCTGTTTTTATTTTATTTTGTAGTGAAATATTATATTAAAAATAGATTTAACTACAAAGTGTGCATTTCCTGTAGAAAAGACAGTATTTGGGAGTTTGAAACACTCCAGAATTGCGTAGTTATTGTATTATCTCATGTATTTATTGTAAATTGTCTTGCTTCACGCACTTTGTGTAGTTTGTTGATCTGTGTGGCACCTTGGTGCTGGAGGAGTGTTATGTTGTTTCACTGTGTACTGTACACTGCTGTATACGGGTGAAATGACTCTCACTTCTACCCTAGGTGCTAATGTGTTGGTAGGTCGTTGCTAAGGTGTTGTTAGTTGGTTGCTGAGGTGTTGGTAGGTTTTTGCCATGGGATCCCAGGTGGTTGCTAAGGTGTTGTTTGATGGTTACCATGGGATCCTAGGTGGTTGTTAGGGCATTGGTATGTGGTTGCCATGATACACCAGGTGGTTGTTAGGGTGTTGGTATGTAGTTGCCATGGGATGCCAGTTTGCTGTTAGGTGGTGAGAATTTTTTAAATGTTCTAGGGCATTGACTGCTATGGTATTCTTAGTTTCATCAGTGGTGTTTCTACATGGTTGCTATGGTTTCCAAAAGTTTCTCTAGGGTGCTGCTGTCTTGTTGTTATGGTGTTTCAAGTGGTTGCTATGGTGCTATCACACAGTTGTTGTGGTTTTTTGCTGGTGGTGGTTGCTAATGCGTCCCAGGTTACCGCTTGTGTACTGTTACCTAGTGTCTGTGGTATTTCAGGTAGATGCTATGGTTACAAGGTTGTGCCTACAGTGTTGCTTGGTGGTTGTTCTGGATTTTCAAGAGGGCTGTCATGTTATTATGGTGTTTCAGGTGGTTGCTAGGGTACCCTAAGTGACAACGTTAGCTAATGGCTGACACTGTTAGTGTTGCTTGTTGCTTGGTGGTGGTTTGCGTTACTACAGTATCCCAGACTCTTGCTAGGAGACTGCTGTGAGTTTAAAGTGGTTTTATTAAGGTGGTACGTGGTGGTTTCTGCTGTGTTCCAGGTGGTTGCTAGGAGACTGCTGTGAGTTTAAAGTGGTTTTATTAAGGTGGTACGTGGTGGTTTCTGCTGTGTTCCAGGTGGTTGCTAGGAGACTGCTGTGAGTTTAAAGTGGTTTTATTAAGGTGGTATGCGGTGGTTTCTGCTGTGTTCCAGGTGGTTGCTAGGAGACTGCTGTGAGTTTAAAGTGGTTTTATTAAGGTGGTATGCGGTGGTTTCTGCTGTGTTCCAGGTGGTTGCTAGGAGACTGCTGTGAGTTTAAAGTGGTTTTATTAAGGTGGTACGTGGTGGTTTCTGCTGTGTTCCTGGTGGTTGCTAGGAGACTGCTGTGAGTTTAAAGTGGTTTTATTAAGGTGGTACGTGGTGGTTTCTGCTGTGTTCCAGGTGGTTGCTAGGAGACTGCTGTGAGTTTAAAGTGGTTTTATTAAGGTGGTACACGGTGGTTTCTGCGGTGTTCCTGGTGGTTGCTAGGAGACTGCCGTGAGTTTAAAGTGGTTTTATTAAGGTGGTACACGGTGGTTTCTGCTGTGTTCCTGGTGGTTGCTAGGAGACTGCTGTGAGTTTAAAGTGGTTTTATTAAGGTGGTACATGGTGGTTTGTGTAGTGTTCCAGGTGGTTGTGAGGTTGTTGTTTGTCTAGGTGTAACATAATACATATTAGTGGAAGGTTTATTCCTAACAGTGTTGCCTTCTAAACAAATAAACACTGATCACTCAGTGGGAGGAGCTAAACTGTTAGTGGTTCTGACATCACAGGCCAGTCTTGGATTTACGGCTGTACGGAAGATGCTGAGGAAGATGTTTACGCAATCGCTGTCTGCGCAGTTCCACTGGAGAATGAAGACGGATTTTAAATGTCACACAGTGCTTCAACTTTCAGTCGGTGATAATTCCCTCTTCACTCAAACGAATGTTTATCTGCGGCATTGTCCCCGAAACGAAAATCAAGACTAGAGCACTGTTCCTCTTTTGTTTCCTGCCGCTCGCTGATTTCTGGAAGCAAAGCAACTCTGTAATTAACCTGGAACCTCCAGCTCTTCATCCTCCTTCTCCTCCTCTTCCTCTTGTCACTCTGCCGCAGATAAATCCCCAAAACTCAGAGGTGTTCATCAGAGAGCCGAGCTCCGGGTTCGAGAGGAAAATTACAGCTTTGTTTCATCTCCGTCTCCAGTTCGAAGCGTTCGGATGAAGTCACCGTCCTGTTTCCAAAGTTTTAACTTCTCGGCTTCTGAAGGAATCTTTCTGAGGTTGGTTTTCCTTCAGAACGGCGCCATCTGCAGATTCCTGGCGCCGTGCTCCTGGCACTGTATTAATGCGGCGGAGAAATAATGCCAGTTTCTTTGAAGACGCAGGTGAAAAGCAGAAATCCCAGCGTTTTGTTTGAGTCTGAAGAGCCGACGCTGGCCATGACCAATGTTTACGCGAAGCTTGAGAGGAGCAGCTTTGTTTGAGCCGAAGAACCCGATCCCAGATGGTGGTCCGCACCGACGCCGAGGGCTTGGAACTCTTTATAAAGTGCTTTATAGTGCCTTTTGTTCCAATTTCCAAAAAAATAATCCTTTATTAGCAGATTGTCTGGTCAGGAAACAGTCAACGGCACTTCTGTGAGGACTTTTATTCTATAAACGGAGCTTTGACTCTCAGCACAAGCTCATTATTCCCATAAAAATTCACACTACTTTCACCACTTCCTCCCTTTCATCCCAAGTTTTCTTTGGTTCCGCGCTGCAGCCGCGAGGGGGATGTGTCTCTGACGTCCAATCGTTTACCCATAATGCCCTGTGTGAGTGATGGACACGGTGAAGGGAACCAGGAGTCTCTACGTCTCCAAAACACACCCAGCCTTTTACTCCCTCTCCTCCTCCAGCAGCTCCTCCACCGTCTGAAGAGTCTCTGTGGAGTGATGATGATGATGATGGAGGACAGTGTTTGTCCCTCACAGTGTCCTTTACGTCCCTCTCCACCAGGACTGGGTTTAACACCACCCCCTTCTCCACACTACACTCAGACACCAGCCCTGTGTCCCCCACTGTCCACTGTCTCCCACCGTCCACTGTCCACTGTACTCCACCGTCTACTGTCCACTGTCCCCCACCGTCTACTGTTCCCCACCATCCACTCTCCACTGTCTCCCACCGTCCACTTTCCACTGTCCACTCTCCACTGTCCCCCACCGTCCACTCTCTTCACTTTCTGTTAGGGTCCCTCAGTGTTTCTGTCTCCCTAAATGTCTCACAGTGTTGCACTGTCCATCTGTGTCCCTCAATATCTCACAGTGTTTCATTGTCCGTCAGTGTTCCTCAGTGTTCCTCAGTGTCTCTGTGTCCCTCAGTGTCTGTGTCCCTCAGTGTCTCTGTATTCCTCAGTGTCTCTGTGTTCCTCAGTGTCCCCCAGTGTCCCCCAGTGTTCCTCAGTGTCTGTGTCCCTCAGTGTCTTGCAGTGTTTCTCAGTGTCTCTCTGTGTCCTGTAGTGTATCTCTGTCTTGCAGTGTCTCTCTGTGTCCTGTAGTGTCTCTCAGTGTCTCTCTGTGTGCCGTAGTGTCTCTCTGTGTCTCGCAGAGTCTCTCTGTGTCCTGTAGTGTCTTGCATTGTCTCTCTGTGTCTCACAGTGTCTCTCTGTATCCTGGAGTGTCTCACAGTGTCTCTGTGTCTCGCAGTGTCTCTCTGTGTATCGCAGTGTCTCTCTGTGTCTCGCAGTGTCTCTCTGTGTCCTGTAGTGCCCTCTACATCCCTGTGGACATTTATAAGTGTGATTTAAAGTAAAGTCTGAGACATGTCTCTGATTCTCAGCATCACTTCAGATCCTCGGGGAACAAAGGGAACCGAGCGGAGAGCCACAGTCTGTTGTGTTGATTTATTTTCACCTGTTTATAAACAATCAATAAAAACATTAATCACAGAAATAAAGGATGAAACGCTCTGATCAAAGCGTCTCGGATGAAAGTGTAGTGTAGAGAGCAGCAGGTGGAGCCGAGCGGTCAGTGAGGAGGTTGTTTACTCCTGAATGTCTTGTTTTTATTTGCCTTCATTGTTTCTATGGCGACGAGGGCTATTATGATGTCATGAAACATCATGAAATATAGAAATGGTTCTATATAGAACCCTGAACACTTGAAGAACCTTTTGCATTATTAAAGGTTTCTTCAGAGTGAGGGAGGATGTGCTGTAGATGGTTCTATAGAGCACATAGAAGGGTTCTGTACGGCACCAAAACAGTTCCTCTGCTGTTACGATGTGGTTCTTCATGTGTTCAGGGTTCTATATAGAACCATTTCTTTACTAAAGAACCCTCATAGAACTGTCAGTTTTAAGTCTGTATCTTTAATTAATGTATTGTTATTAATAAGATTTATAGTTAATATTTCTGTTATTGTAGCTCTCTCTCTCTCTCTCTCTCTCTCTCTTGTGCTCCATCTGTCGTTTCTCAGGGAGTCAGGGTCTGAACTCGGTCAGAAATCTTCAGCTACAACATTATTCCCACGGAGTCGGATCAGTTCACAGTCGGATCAGAACCGAATTGGATCAGAGCGGAGTTGGATCAGTTCACAGTCGGATCAGAACAGTGTCTCAGTGTCCCTCTGTGTCCCGCAGTGTCTCTGTGTCCCGCAGTGTCTCTGTGTTCCTCAGTGTCCCGCAGTGTCTCTGTGTCCCGCAGTGTCTCTGTGTTCCTCAGTGTCCCACAGTGTCTCTGTGTTCCTCAGTGTCCCACAGTGTCTCTGTGTTCCTCAGTGTCCCACAGTGTCTCTGTGTTCCTCAGTGTTCCTCAGTGTCTCTGTGTTCCTCAGTGTTCCTCAGTGTTCCTCAGTGTCCCACAGTGTCTCTGTGTTCCTCAGTGTCCCGCAGTGTCTCTGTGTCCCACAGTGTCTCTGTGTTCCTCAGTGTCCCACAGTGTCTCTGTGTTCCTCAGTGTCCCTCAGTGTCTCTGTGTTCCTAATTCTGAGCTGGCGGTGCGCGCGTCAACACGTGTGCAGCGGCCGCTCCGGAACCAAGCGGGTTTTTTGTTTGTTTAAAAAACGTTTTTTTTTTTTATTTTATTTATAATATATGGACGCAGGAACACCTGCAGTACGTATATATCACCGCCAGACACTGCTTCAATATCGCAAACAGGAAATTTACAGTATCAGCGATGACCTCCAGGAGACGCTGCGGAACCTCCGCTTGCTTCGGAGGCCTAGCCCTGAAGCCTCGACGTTTCCTGATGCCGGCGGCCGGGGAAGGAGACGACGCAAGCGGTGTGAGAGGAGACAGAAGCGCGGCAAGCGAGGGGGGATCCGTGCTAGGCTAAGAGCTAACCCGAGCCGGCAAGCTATCCCTTCTCTCTTTCTCTCCAATGTCTGCTCGCTGGATAATAAACTGGACTATATCAAACTTCAGCGAACTACACGGCGAGAATACAGAGACTGCTGTGTTTTTGTTTTTACGGAGACATGGCTCAGCGACAGTATTCCCGACGCCGCCATTCAGCTAGATGGGCTAGCCGCATTTCGAGCCGACAGAGACCCAGCGCTATGCGGTAAGACTCGCGGTGGTGGTTTATGTGTCTATATTAACACTGAATGGTGTAAGAATTCTGTGCTAGTCTCTGCTTATTGTTCACTGTTAGTGGAGTTTGTGGCTGTGAGATGTAGACCTTTTTATTTACCTCGAGAATTCTCCGTTGTTTACTTAATCGCAACCTATATCCCTCCCGATTCAAATACAAAACAAGCGCTGTGGGAATTATACGAAGCCATAAGCGACTTCCAAAACACACACCCGGATGGTCTGTTTATTGTTGCTGGAGATTTTAATCATGCAAATCTCAAGAAAGTGTTCCCTAAATTCCACCAGTATGTGAACTTTGCTACGAGAGGAGCGAACACGCTGGATCTTGTTTACACAAACGTTCCAGACGCGTACAGAGCAGAGCCCCGCCCCCACCTCGGACACTCAGATCACATGTCTGTTATGCTAATTCCTGCATACAGACCCATCATCAGGCGATCGAAACCTATCCTGAAAGAGGTGAAAATCTGGCCATCAGAAGCAATCTCTACTCTGCAGGACTGTTTCGAGTGCACTGACTGGGACATGTTCAGAGAGGCTGCAACTTACAGCGACAAAATCAACCTGGAGGAGTACGCATCATCAGTGACCAGCTACATAGAGAAGGGCATCGATGATGTGACCATCTCCAAGACCATCACCATCCGCTCCAACCAGAAGCCGTGGATGAATGCAGAGGTGCGTGTGCTGCTGAAGGCTAGAGACGTTGCTTTCAAATCAGGCGATAAGGCGGCCCTGAGAACAGCGAGGGCCAAACTCTCCAGAGCTATCAGAGAGGCAAAGCGTGCACACGGCCAGATCATCCACAGCCACTTCCAGAGCAGTAGAGACACTCGGCGCATGTGGCAGGGCATCCAAAGCATCACCAGCTACAAGACTACACCACCTGTTTGTGACGGAGATGCTTCCCTACCAGACGTGCTGAACCATTTCTACGCACGGTTTGAGGCACAGAACAATGTAACGGCGAGAAAGTCCACCCCTTCTCCCAGCGACCAGGTGCTGTCTTTTACTGTAGCCGACGTGAGGAAAACTCTATGCAGAGTTGACCCGCGGAAAGCTGCTGGACCAGACAACATTCCTGGCAGAGTGCTCAGAGAATGTGCAGCCCAGCTTGCTGATGTCTTCACTGATATCTTCAATATCTCTCTTAGCAGCGCCGTTGTTCCAACATGCTTCAAGAACACCACCATCATCCCGGTGCCTAAGAATTCTTCTGTGTCCTGCCTCAATGACTATCGTCCCGTTGCACTCACACCGGTCATCACAAAGTGCTTCGAGAGGCTCGTCATGAGGCACATCAAAACCCTACTTCCCCCCACACTGGACCCTCTACAGTTCGCGTATCGTCCTAACCGTTCAACGGACGATGCCATATCCACCACGCTGCACCTGGCACTCACCCACTTGGACAAGAAAGACACATATGCCCGAATGCTGTTCATAGACTTCAGCTCAGCATTCAACACCATCATTCCTCAGCATCTGATCGGGAAGCTGAATATACTGGGCCTCAACACTTCTCTCTGCAACTGGATCCTGGACTTCCTGACTGGGAGACCTCAGTCAGTCCAGATCGGTAGGAACACCTCCAGCACCATCACACTGAACACTGGAGCCCCCCAGGGCTGCGTGCTCAGTCCACTGCTGTTCACATTGCTGACCCATGACTGTGCAGCGATGCACAGCTCAAATCATATCATCAAGTTCGCTGATGACACGACTGTGGTGGGTCTCATCAGTAAGAACGACGAGTCAGCATACAGAGAGGAGGTGCAGCGGCTAACTGACTGGTGTGAAGTGAACAACCTGTCTCTGAACGTGGACAAAACCAAAGAGATGGTTGTAGACTTCAGAAAAACAAGGGGTGAGCACTCGCCGCTGAACATCGACAACTCTGCTGTGGAGATTGTCAGGAATACCAAATTCCTTGGTGTTCACCTAGCGGATGATCTCACTTGGTCCACTAACACCAGTAACATCAAAAAGAAAGCCCAGCAACGCCTCTACTTCCTGCGAAGGCTGAAGAAGGTTCATCTCCCCCCTCCAATTCTCACCACTTTCTACAGAGGAGTCATCGAGAGCATCATGACCAGCTGCATCTCTGTCTGGTTTGGGAACTGCACTGTGGCAGATCGCAAGTCCCTCCAGCGGATCGTGAGGACAGCTGAGAAGATTATCGGTGTGTCTCTTCCCTCCATTACAGACATCTACACCACTCGCTGCACTCGCAAAGCACTCAGCATTGTGGGAGATCACACACACCCTTCACACACACTCTTCAACCTACTGCTGTCTGGAAAAAGGTATCGAAGCATTCGAGCCCTCACATCCAGACTCCGTAACAGCTTCTTCCCACATGCTATCAGACTCCTGAACACCTAGAGACTAAGACTGGACTGAAAGAAGCACACACACACACACACTTCACACAAACACTGGTCTGTTGGACTGTAAATGTTTTCACATATCCGGTTTACATCATGTTTACATCCAGTTACCGTTTACAGCACAAATACACTTTAAATTGCAGTGTCTCTCTCCCTCATCCCCTCCGTACTTATGGTTTTTGCCTTGTCTTGTATTACATTGTATTGTATTGTACTGTAGGGACATTGTTTTGTATTTTTCTTAGCCATATCTTCTGCACTTTAATGTGTATGCACTGGTTTATGTTGCACTAGATTGTACTAGTTGCACTTTAATGTTGTGTATTGTTTTGTGTTCTATGTCCTTTGCACTTTAATGCGTGTGCACTGTTTCATGTTGCACTAGCTTTACACTAGTCGCACTTTAATGTTGTGTATTGTCTTATGTAGCACCTTGGTCCTGGAGGAACGCTATTTCGTTTCACTGTGTACTGTAAACACTATATACTGCTGAAATGACAATAAACTTCTTGAACTTGAACTTGAACTCAGTGTTCCTCAGTGTCTCTGTGTTCCTCTGTGTTCCTCAGTGTCCCGCAGTGTCTCTGTGTCCCGCAGTGTCTCTGTGTTCCTCAGTGTCCCACAGTGTCTCTGTGTTCCTCAGTGTCCCACAGTGTCTCTGTGTTCCTCAGTATCCCACAGTGTCTCTGTGTTCCTCAGTGTTCCTCAGTGTCTCTGTGTTCCTCAGTGTTCCTCAGTGTTCCTCAGTGTCCCACAGTGTCTCTGTGTTCCTCAGTGTCCCGCAGTGTCTCTGTGTCCCACAGTGTCTCTGTGTTCCTCAGTGTCCCACAGTGTCTCTGTGTTCCTCTGTGTCCCTCAGTGTCTCTGTGTTCCTCAGTGTTCCTCTGTGTCCCTCAGTGTCTCTGTGTTCGTCAGTGTCCCGCAGTGTCTCTGTGTTCTTCAGTGTCTCTGTGTTCCTCAGTGTTCCTCAGTGTCCCGCAGTGTCTCTGTGTTCCGCATTGTCTCTGTGTTCATCAGTGTCCCGCAGTGTCTCTGTGTCCCGCAGTGTCTGTGTTCGTCAGTGTCCCGCAGTGTCTCTGTGTTCCTCAGTGTCTCTGTGTCCCTCAGCGTCTCTGTGTTCCTCAGTGTCCCTCAGCGTCTCTGTGTTCCTCAGTGTCCCGCAGTGTCTCTGTGTCCCTCAGTGTCTCTGTGTTCCTCAGTGTCCCGCAGTGTCTCTGTGTCCCTCAGTGTCTCTGTGTTCCTTAGTGTCTCGCAGTGTCTCTGTGTTCCTCAGTGTCTCTGTGTCCCTCAGCGTCTCTGTGTTCCTCAGCGTCTCTGTGTTCCTCAGTGTCCCTCAGTGTCTCTGTGTTCATCAGTGTCCCGCAGTGTCTCTGTGTCCCGCAGTGTCTGTGTTCGTCAGTGTCCCGCAGTGTCTCTGTGTTCCTCAGTGTCTCTGTGTCCCTCAGTGTTCCTCAGTGTTCCTCAGTGTCCCTCAGCGTCTCTGTGTTCCTCAGTGTCCCTCAGCGTCTCTGTGTTCCTCAGTGTCCCGCAGTGTCTCTGTGTCCCTCAGTGTCTCTGTGTCCCTCAGTGTCTCTGTGTTCCTTAGTGTCTCGCAGTGTCTCTGTGTCCCTCAGTGTTCCTCAGTGTCTCTGTGTTCCTCAGTGTCCCTCAGTGTCTCTGTGTTCCTCAGTGTCCCTCAGTGTCTCTGTGTTCCTCAGTGTCCCTTAGTGTCTCTGTGTTCCTCAGTGTCCCTCAGTGTCCCTGTGTTCCTCAGTGTTCCTCAGTGTCCCGCAGTTCACAGTCTTATTAGAATGGAGTCGGATCAGTGTGGAGATGGATCAGAGCGGACTCGGATCAGTTCACAGTCGGATTAGAATGGAGTCAGAACAGTGAGGAGATGGATCAGAACGGACTCGGATTAGTTCACAGTCGTATCAGAACCGAGTCGGATCAGAGCGGAGTCTGATCAGTTCACAGTCGGATCAGAACGGAGTCAGATCAGTGCTGAGTCGGATCAGAGCGGACTCAGATCAGGTCACAGTTGGATCAGTTCACAGTCAGATCAGAGAGGAGACAGATCAGTTCAGATCAGCGAAGAGTCAGGAAAATTCTTAAAGCCATCACAGTGTTTCAGTGTCCCTCAGTGTCATTGTGTCCCTCAGTGTTCCTCAGTGTCCCGCAGTGTCTCTGTGTCCCTCAGTGTCTCTGTGTCCCTCAGTGTCCCTCAGTGTCTCTGTGTTCCTCAGTGTTCCTCAGTGTCCCACAGTGTCTCTGTGTTCCTCAGTGTCCCACAGTGTCTCTGTGTTCCTCAGTGTCCCACAGTGTCTCTGTGTTCCTCAGTGTCCCTCAGTGTCTCTGTGTTCCTCAGTGTTCCTCAGTGTCTCTGTGTTCCTCAGTGTTCCTCAGTGTTCCTCAGTGTCTCTGTGTTCCTCAGTGTTCCTCAGTGTCCCACAGTGTCTCTGTGTTTGTCAGTGTTCCTCAGTGTCTCTGTGTTCCTCAGTGTTCCTCAGTGTCCCTCAGTGTCTCTGTGTTCGTCAGTGTTCCTCAGTGTCTGTGTTCCTCAGTGTTCCTCAGTGTCCCACAGTGTCTCTGTGTTCCTCAGTGTCCCTCAGTGTCTCTGTGTTCCTCAGTGTCCCTCAGTGTCTCTGTGTTCCTCAGTGTCCCTCAGTGTCTCTGTGTTCCTCAGTGTTCCTCAGTGTCTCTGTGTTCCTCAGTGTTCCTCAGTGTCCCACAGTTTTTATCTGTGTTCCTCAGTGTCTCTCAGTGTCTCTGTGTTCCTCAGTGTTCCTCAGTGTCCCACAGTGTCTCTGTGTTCCTCAGTGTTCCTCAGTGTCCCGCAGTGTCTCAGTGTTCCTCAGTGTCCCACAGTGTCTCTGTGTTCCTCAGTGTCCCACAGTGTCTCTGTGTTCCTCAGTGTCCCTCAGTGTCTCTGTGTTCCTCAGTGTCCCACAGTGTCTCTGTGTTCGTCAGTGTCCCTCAGTGTCTCTGTGTTCGTCAGTGTCCCGCAGTGTTCCTCTGTGTTCCTCTGTGTTCCTCAGTGTCCCACAGTGTCTCTGTGTTTGTCAGTGTCCTGCAGTGTTCCTCTGTGTTCCTCAGTGTCTGTGTTCCTCAGTGTCCCACAGTGACTCTGTGTTCCTCAGTGTTCCTCAGTGTCTCTGTGTCCCTCAGTGTTCCTCAGTGTCTCTGTGTTCCTCAGTGTCCCTCAGTGTCTCTGTGTTCCTCAGTGTCCCTCAGTGTCTCTGTGTTCCTCAGTGTCCCTTAGTGTCTCTGTGTTCCTCAGTGTCCCTCAGTGTCCCTGTGTTCCTCAGTGTTCCTCAGTGTCCCGCAGTTCACAGTCTTATTAGAATGGAGTCGGATCAGTGTGGAGATGGATCAGAGCGGACTCGGATCAGTTCACAGTCGGATTAGAATGGAGTCAGAACAGTGAGGAGATGGATCAGAACGGACTCGGATTAGTTCACAGTCGTATCAGAACCGAGTCGGATCAGAGCGGAGTCTGATCAGTTCACAGTCGGATCAGAACGGAGTCAGATCAGTGCTGAGTCGGATCAGAGCGGACTCAGATCAGGTCACAGTTGGATCAGTTCACAGTCAGATCAGAGAGGAGACAGATCAGTTCAGATCAGCGAAGAGTCAGGAAAATTCTTAAAGCCATCACAGTGTTTCAGTGTCCCTCAGTGTCATTGTGTCCCTCAGTGTTCCTCAGTGTCCCGCAGTGTCTCTGTGTCCCTCAGTGTCTCTGTGTCCCTCAGTGTCCCTCAGTGTCTCTGTGTTCCTCAGTGTTCCTCAGTGTCCCACAGTGTCTCTGTGTTCCTCAGTGTCCCACAGTGTCTCTGTGTTCCTCAGTGTCCCACAGTGTCTCTGTGTTCCTCAGTGTCCCTCAGTGTCTCTGTGTTCCTCAGTGTTCCTCAGTGTCTCTGTGTTCCTCAGTGTTCCTCAGTGTTCCTCAGTGTCTCTGTGTTCCTCAGTGTCCCACAGTGTCTCTGTGTTTGTCAGTGTTCCTCAGTGTCTCTGTGTTCCTCAGTGTTCCTCAGTGTTCCTCAGTGTCCCTCAGTGTCTCTGTGTTCGTCAGTGTTCCTCAGTGTCTGTGTTCCTCAGTGTTCCTCAGTGTCCCACAGTGTCTCTGTGTTCCTCAGTGTCCCTCAGTGTTTCTCAGTGTCTCTGTGTTCCTCAGTGTCCCACAGTTTTTATCTGTGTTCCTCAGTGTTCCTCAGTGTCTCTGTGTTCCTCAGTGTCCCGCAGTGTCTCTGTGTTCCTCAGTGTCCCACAGTGTCTCTGTGTTCCTCAGTGTCCCACAGTGTCTCTGTGTTCCTCAGTGTTCCTCAGTGTCTCTGTGTTCCTCAGTGTTCCTCAGTGTCCCACAGTGTCTCTGTGTTCCTCAGTGTCCCGCAGTGTCTCTGTGTCCCACAGTGTCTCTGTGTTCCTCAGTGTCCCACAGTGTCTCTGTGTTCCTCAGTGTCCCACAGTGTCTCTGTGTTCCTCAGTGTCCCTCAGTGTCTCTGTGTTCCTCAGTGTTCCTCAGTGTCTCGCAGTGTCTGTGTTCCTCAGTGTCTGTGTTCCTCTGTGTCCCTCAGTGTCTCTGTGTTCCTCAGTGTTCCTCTGTGTCCCTCAGTGTCTCTGTGTTCGTCAGTGTCCCGCAGTGTCTCTGTGTTCTTCAGTGTCTCTGTGTTCCTCAGTGTTCCTCAGTGTCCCGCAGTGTCTCTGTGTTCATCAGTGTCCCGCAGTGTCTCTGTGTCCCGCAGTGTCTGTGTTCGTCAGTGTTCCGCAGTGTCTCTGTGTTCCTCAGTGTCTCTGTGTCCCTCAGCGTCTCTGTGTTCCTCAGTGTCCCTCAGCGTCTCTGTGTTCCTCAGTGTCCCTCAGCGTCTCTGTGTTCCTCAGTGTCCCTCAGCGTCTCTGTGTTCCTCAGTGTCCCTCAGCGTCTCTGTGTTCCTCAGTGTCCCTCAGCGTCTCTGTGTCCCTCAGTGTCTCTGTGTTCCTTAGTGTCTCGCAGTGTCTCTGTGTTCCTCAGTGTCTCTGTGTCCCTCAGCGTCTCTGTGTTCCTCAGCATCTCTGTGTTCCTCAGTATCCCTCAGTGTCTCTGTGTTCATCAGTGTCCCGCAGTGTCTCTGTGTCCCGCAGTGTCTGTGTTCGTCAGTGTCCCGCAGTGTCTCTGTGTTCCTCAGTGTCTCTGTGTCCCTCAGTGTTCCTCAGTGTCCCTCAGCGTCTCTGTGTTCCTCAGTGTCCCTCAGCGTCTCTGTGTCCCGCAGTGTCTCTGTGTCCCGCAGTGTCTCTGTGTCCCTCAGTGTCTCTGTGTCCCTCAGTGTCTCTGTGTTCCTTAGTGTCTCGCAGTGTCTCTGTGTCCCTCAGTGTTCCTCAGTGTCCCTCAGTGTCTCTGTGTTCCTCAGTGTCCCTCAGTGTCCCTGTGTTCCTCAGTGTTCCTCAGTGTCCCGCAGTTCACAGTCTTATTAGAATGGAGTCGGATCAGTGTGGAGATGGATCAGAGCGGACTCAGATCAGGTCACAGTTGGATCAGTTCACAGTCAGATCAGCGAAGAGTCAGGAAAATTCTTAAAGCCATCACAGTGTTTCAGTGTCCCTCAGTGTCATTGTGTCCCTCAGTGTTCCTCAGTGTCCCGCAGTGTCTCTGTGTCCCTCAGTGTCCCTCAGTGTCTCTGTGTTCCTCAGTGTTCCTCAGTGTCCCACAGTGTCTCTGTGTTCCTCAGTGTCCCACAGTGTCTCTGTGTTCCTCAGTGTCCCACAGTGTCTCTGTGTTCCTCAGTGTCCCTCAGTGTCTCTGTGTTCCTCAGTGTTCCTCAGTGTCTCTGTGTTCCTCAGTGTTCCTCAGTGTTCCTCAGTGTCTCTGTGTTCCTCAGTGTTCCTCAGTGTCCCACAGTGTCTCTGTGTTTGTCAGTGTTCCTCAGTGTCTCTGTGTTCCTCAGTGTTCCTCAGTGTTCCTCAGTGTCCCTCAGTGTCTCTGTGTTCGTCAGTGTTCCTCAGTGTCTGTGTTCCTCAGTGTTCCTCAGTGTCCCACAGTGTCTCTGTGTTCCTCAGTGTCCCTCAGTGTCCCTGTGTTCCTCAGTGTTCCTCAGTGTCCCGCAGTTCACAGTCTTATTAGAATGGAGTCGGATCAGTGTGGAGATGGATCAGAGCGGACTCGGATCAGTTCACAGTCGGATTAGAATGGAGTCAGAACAGTGAGGAGATGGATCAGAACGGACTCGGATTAGTTCACAGTCGTATCAGAACCGAGTCGGATCAGAGCGGAGTCTGATCAGTTCACAGTCGGATCAGAACGGAGTCAGATCAGTGCTGAGTCGGATCAGAGCGGACTCAGATCAGGTCACAGTTGGATCAGTTCACAGTCAGATCAGAGAGGAGACAGATCAGTTCAGATCAGTGAAGAGTCAGGAAAATTCTTAAAGCCATCACAGTGTTTCAGTGTCCCTCAGTGTCATTGTGTCCCTCAGTGTTCCTCAGTGTCCCGCAGTGTCTCTGTGTCCCTCAGTGTCTCTGTGTCCCTCAGTGTCCCTCAGTGTCTCTGTGTTCCTCAGTGTTCCTCAGTGTCCCGCAGTGTCTCTGTGTCCCTCAGTGTCTCTGTGTCCCTCAGTGTCCCTCAGTGTCTCTGTGTTCCTCAGTGTTCCTCAGTGTCCCACAGTGTCTCTGTGTTCCTCAGTGTCCCACAGTGTCTCTGTGTTCCTCAGTGTCCCACAGTGTCTCTGTGTTCCTCAGTGTCCCTCAGTGTCTCTGTGTTCCTCAGTGTTCCTCAGTGTCTCTGTGTTCCTCAGTGTTCCTCAGTGTTCCTCAGTGTTCCTCAGTGTCTCTGTGTTCCTCAGTGTTCCTCAGTGTCCCACAGTGTCTCTGTGTTTGTCAGTGTTCCTCAGTGTCTCTGTGTTCCTCAGTGTTCCTCAGTGTTCCTCAGTGTCCCTCAGTGTCTCTGTGTTCGTCAGTGTTCCTCAGTGTCTGTGTTCCTCAGTGTTCCTCAGTGTCCCACAGTGTCTCTGTGTTCCTCAGTGTCCCTCAGTGTCTCTGTGTTCCTCAGTGTCCCTCAGTGTCTCTGTGTTCCTCAGTGTCCCTCAGTGTCTCTGTGTTCCTCAGTGTTCCTCAGTGTCTCTGTGTTCCTCAGTGTTCCTCAGTGTCCCACAGTTTTTATCTGTGTTCCTCAGTGTCTCTCAGTGTCTCTGTGTTCCTCAGTGTTCCTCAGTGTCCCACAGTGTCTCTGTGTTCCTCAGTGTTCCTCAGTGTCCCGCAGTGTCTCTGTGTTCCTCAGTGTCCCACAGTGTCTCTGTGTTCCTCAGTGTCCCACAGTGTCTCTGTGTTCCTCAGTGTCCCTCAGTGTCTCTGTGTTCCTCAGTGTCCCACAGTGTCTCTGTGTTCGTCAGTGTCCCTCAGTGTCTCTGTGTTCGTCAGTGTCCCGCAGTGTTCCTCTGTGTTCCTCTGTGTTCCTCAGTGTCCCACAGTGTCTCTGTGTTTGTCAGTGTCCTGCAGTGTTCCTCTGTGTTCCTCAGTGTCTGTGTTCCTCAGTGTCCCACAGTGACTCTGTGTTCCTCAGTGTCATTGTGTCCCTCAGTGTCCCGCAGTGTCTCTGTGTTCGTCAGTGTTCCTCAGTGTCTGTGTTCCTCAGTGTCCCACTGTGTCTCTGTGTTCCTCAGTGTCCCGCAGTGTCTCTGTGTCCCGCAGTGTCTGTGTTCGTCAGTGTCCCGCAGTGTCTCTGTGTTCCTCAGTGTCTCTGTGTCCCTCAGTGTTCCTCAGTGTTCCTCAGTGTCCCTCAGCGTCTCTGTGTTCCTCAGTGTCCCTCAGCGTCTCTGTGTCCCGCAGTGTCTCTGTGTCCCTCAGTGTCTCTGTGTCCCTCAGTGTCTCTGTGTTCCTTAGTGTCTCGCAGTGTCTCTGTGTCCCTCAGTGTTCCTCAGTGTCCCTCAGTGTCTCTGTGTTCCTCAGTGTCCCTCAGTGTCCCTGTGTTCCTCAGTGTTCCTCAGTGTCCCGCAGTTCACAGTCTTATTAGAATGGAGTCGGATCAGTGTGGAGATGGATCAGAGCGTACTCGGATCAGTTCACAGTCGGATTAGAATGGAGTCAGAACAGTGAGGAGATGGATCAGAACGGACTCGGATTAGTTCACAGTCGTATCAGAACCGAGTCGGATCAGAGCGGAGTCTGATCAGTTCACAGTCGGATCAGAACGGAGTCAGATCAGTGCTGAGTCGGATCAGAGCGGACTCAGATCAGGTCACAGTTGGATCAGTTCACAGTCAGATCAGCGAAGAGTCAGGAAAATTCTTAAAGCCATCACAGTGTTTCAGTGTCCCTCAGTGTCATTGTGTCCCTCAGTGTTCCTCAGTGTCCCGCAGTGTCTCTGTGTCCCTCAGTGTCCCTCAGTGTCTCTGTGTTCCTCAGTGTTCCTCAGTGTCCCACAGTGTCTCTGTGTTCCTCAGTGTCCCACAGTGTCTCTGTGTTCCTCAGTGTCCCACAGTGTCTCTGTGTTCCTCAGTGTTCCTCAGTGTCTCTGTGTTCCTCAGTGTTCCTCAGTGTCTCTGTGTTCCTCAGTGTTCCTCAGTGTCCCACAGTGTCTCTGTGTTTGTCAGTGTTCCTCAGTGTCTCTGTGTTCCTCAGTGTTCCTCAGTGTTCCTCAGTGTCCCTCAGTGTCTCTGTGTTCGTCAGTGTTCCTCAGTGTCTGTGTTCCTCAGTGTTCCTCAGTGTCCCACAGTGTCTCTGTGTTCCTCAGTGTCCCTCAGTGTCTCTGTGTTCCTCAGTGTCCCTCAGTGTCCCTGTGTTCCTCAGTGTTCCTCAGTGTCCCGCAGTTCACAGTCTTATTAGAATGGAGTCGGATCAGTGTGGAGATGGATCAGAGCGTACTCGGATCAGTTCACAGTCGGATTAGAATGGAGTCAGAACAGTGAGGAGATGGATCAGAACGGACTCGGATTAGTTCACAGTCGTATCAGAACCGAGTCGGATCAGAGCGGAGTCTGATCAGTTCACAGTCGGATCAGAACGGAGTCAGATCAGTGCTGAGTCGGATCAGAGCGGACTCAGATCAGGTCACAGTTGGATCAGTTCACAGTCAGATCAGAGAGGAGACAGATCAGTTCAGATCAGTGAAGAGTCAGGAAAATTCTTAAAGCCATCACAGTGTTTCAGTGTCCCTCAGTGTCATTGTGTCCCTCAGTGTTCCTCAGTGTCCCGCAGTGTCTCTGTGTCCCTCAGTGTCTCTGTGTCCCTCAGTGTCCCTCAGTGTCTCTGTGTTCCTCAGTGTTCCTCAGTGTCCCACAGTGTCTCTGTGTTCCTCAGTGTCCCACAGTGTCTCTGTGTTCCTCAGTGTCCCACAGTGTCTCTGTGTTCCTCAGTGTCCCTCAGTGTCTCTGTGTTCCTCAGTGTTCCTCAGTGTCTCTGTGTTCCTCAGTGTTCCTCAGTGTTCCTCAGTGTCTCTGTGTTCCTCAGTGTTCCTCAGTGTCCCACAGTGTCTCTGTGTTTGTCAGTGTTCCTCAGTGTCTCTGTGTTCCTCAGTGTTCCTCAGTGTCCCTCAGTGTCTCTGTGTTCGTCAGTGTTCCTCAGTGTCTGTGTTCCTCAGTGTTCCTCAGTGTCCCACAGTGTCTCTGTGTTCCTCAGTGTCCCTCAGTGTCTCTGTGTTCCTCAGTGTCCCTCAGTGTCTCTGTGTTCCTCAGTGTCCCTCAGTGTCTCTGTGTTCCTCAGTGTTCCTCAGTGTCTCTGTGTTCCTCAGTGTTCCTCAGTGTCCCACAGTTTTTATCTGTGTTCCTCAGTGTCTCTCAGTGTCTCTGTGTTCCTCAGTGTTCCTCAGTGTCCCACAGTGTCTCTGTGTTCCTCAGTGTTCCTCAGTGTCCCGCAGTGTCTCTGTGTTCCTCAGTGTCCCACAGTGTCTCTGTGTTCCTCAGTGTCCCACAGTGTCTCTGTGTTCCTCAGTGTCCCTCAGTGTCTCTGTGTTCCTCAGTGTCCCACAGTGTCTCTGTGTTCGTCAGTGTCCCTCAGTGTCTCTGTGTTCGTCAGTGTCCCGCAGTGTTCCTCTGTGTTCCTCTGTGTTCCTCAGTGTCTGTGTTCCTCAGTGTCCCACAGTGTCTCTGTGTTTGTCAGTGTCCTGCAGTGTTCCTCTGTGTTCCTCAGTGTCTGTGTTCCTCAGTGTCCCACAGTGACTCTGTGTTCCTCAGTGTCATTGTGTCCCTCAGTGTCCCGCAGTGTCTCTGTGTTCGTCAGTGTTCCTCAGTGTCTGTGTTCCTCAGTGTCCCACTGTGTCTCTGTGTTCCTCAGTGTCCCTCAGTATCATTGTGTCCCTCAGTGTTCCTCAGTGTCCCGCAATGTCTCTGTGTTCCTCAGTGTCTCTGTGTTCCTCAGTGTCTGTGTTCCTCAGTGTCTGTGTTCCTCAGTGTTCCTCAGTGTCCCGCAGTGTCTCTGTGTCCCTCAATATCCCTCAGTGTCTCTGTGTTCCTTAGTGTCTCTGTGTTCCTCAGTGTCTGTGTTCCTCAGTGTTCCTCTGTGTTCCTCAATATCCCTCAGTGTCTGTGTTCCTCAGTGTCTCTGTTTCGCCCAGTGTCTCTGTGTCCCTCCGTGTCTCTGTGTTCCTCAGTGTCTGTGTTCCTCTGTGTCCCTCAGTGTCTCTGTGTTCCTCAGTGTTCCTCTGTGTCCCTCAGTGTCCCGGATCTTTTGGGGTGACATCATCTCGCCCCTCCTATTTTTAACAAGGTTGTTTACTATAAGCTACCATTGTCTCCAAAATAAGTGTTTTCCACCTCAACAAAATGCTACCAGGCTGGTACTATTTCACACACCATTCTCTTCACTACAGAGGTCATGCCCGAGTCATGAACTCAAGTGTCTCTCAATACATCAGACTCTTTTGTTTAAAACAAGCACATGTTTCTATATTATTTGTTTGTGAAGTCATATGTCAGTCATATGTCTCTATATTATTTGTGTGTGAGGAAAATCCCATGCCTGACCTATGAATAAGTGGATTCATAAGTTTTTCACATGCTCATCTATTGGCCTCTTTTTCCTAATTCTCCATCAGAGTCATCGTCAGTTCTCTTAAAGGAACACTGTGATATTTTAGTGTAAAATTACAACTTTAGAATCATTGTGATGCTTGAAGCACTGCAGGGACTGCACTATGTAACTTATGGAGTTTATGTACAGTGCTGTAAAAATGAATTACACTACAGAGTACCCCAGGAGTGAAAAGCCCAAATCTTACCTACTGTTCCTTTAAGGAGAGTGTGTTTCCTATCACTGTGTAAAAGATGGCGCTCGGTCAGCGCTGTTTTTCTAGACGTTGCTGCGGGTTCCTGGTGCGTGGGAATCATTCTGAATCCTGTTTATTCATCCAGACCGGGAGGTCAGGGGGCGGGGCTTAGTCGCCAACCTCTACTTGGGGGCGGGGCTTAACACAGCTGTGCTTTGCCATAGTGAACGCTATGCTAACGCTCTCTGTGACCTGCAGTGAGCCGAGTGGGAGGAACTCAGTCTCACTTTCAGCTCCGAATGGTAAACAACATCCCTCTGTTCCACCATCTCTCCATCTCTCTATTTCTCTGTCCATCTGTTCATCTCTCCATCCTGTTTCCCACTGTTTGTTTCTCTGGGTTAAAGTTGCTCTGAAACACGACTGCGTTCATTATTCAGAAAGTAAATGAACACATTAATAAGAGAGAGAGAGAGAGAGAGAGAGAGGGGGGGGAGAGATGGAGAGAGAGAGGGAAAGGGAAAGATGGAGAGAGAGAGAATTAAGAGAAATTTATTTAGCCATCAGTTGACCTTACACCATTCAACACAAAGTCAAATTAATAAACTGCTAAATACAGATTCTTATTCCCATTATACAACATCAATATTCCAAAAATAAATAAATAAAAAAATAATTACAACAATTCTTTAAGAGTTAAGACATTAGCAGCAATCTTCCTCAAAGAACATTCACATTCACAGTGAAACCTTCCCCTTCATCCCTCGGTCAACTCCCACAACAACCCTGCCATTTACACACCAATCAAATCCTCATCACCAGCTCCGAGCGATCCCCTACAGAACACAGCACATCCCCCCAACCCCACATCGCCGTAAAGTCCTCCATACGACCCACCAATCTAAAATAGTCGTACGCTACTCTGATCCTCCCTGCCATCAGGCCTTTCAGCATCCCCTCGGGATCCACACTGCCCCCTATAGCCTTGTTCTTCCTTGTTTTCCAGATTGCTTTGCTGTCCCAATGACATAGTTCAAAAAGCAGAGTTTTCTTCGTGCCCTCGCTCGGTACTTCACACCTGCGATAAAAACTCTTTCAGAGAACTCCTCTTGAAAAGCATTAAAACACTGCTTTAAAAACAGAAACAGATCAACCAGCCTGTTACAGCGTAAAAACAGGTGCTCGATAGATTCCCCCTCACCACAAAATCTACACTGTCCCACTACAGACTGGTTAAGGTGTGCCACATGTCTGTCTGTAGCTATTGCCCCATGAATAATCCTCCACTGCAGATCAGCTGAGCGCTTCTCTATAGGGGGTTTATACAGAGACCTCCACCTGTCCCTCAGGGGGAAGTCTGGTCCAAACAACTCCAGCCACCTCGACAGTCTCTGCCACTTCAGAACCGACTGATGTGTCGCCCTGATGCAGGTGTAATATAAAACCTTTCTCGGGATTGCTCCAAAATGTCCCAGTCCAGGGATTTGTAGTAGGGAACCTGCCAGGACTCCCTCCTCCCCCGGTTCTTCCCGAATGACCATTTTCACTGTTACTTCAGGAGCAGGGCGTCGTCCTGTCTGTAGGTCCTGTGCCCCACCTCTCCTTACCAACTCTTTGTAACCCTCGGGAAGAGCAGACTCCACCTCCTCTCGCAGACGAGAGGCCACCCTGGACGAGTGAAGCCCAGTCACCTCTGTGAGTTCTGCATCCTTTTTCCACCCTGACATTCATGAGGTGCCCCAGCTTAGTGCACCCCTTCCTGACTAAGCTCGCTCGCACACTCGCTGAAGACAACAGTCCAGTCTGTAACAGTGGATACAACAGTGGTTCCTCCCAGAACCACTCTCCTATGTTGCTGACCTCTCTGGATATTTGAGGACATTGTTCCAGACTTGGAGAAGGGATCTGTAAAAGCGTGTCAGAGCAGACAGACTGACCTTGGTCAGTCTAATCCAGAACAGCTGAACGTCGTAACCCAGGTCTCCTGCCCGGTGCAGGATTTTATCAGCCACCCGAGTCCATGGCAGATCACGCTGGTAGAGCAGTCTTTTTATTGATTGCGGTCGAAAAGCCTTCACTCGGCTCTGAATGTCTACTAGACCCTGTCCTCCTTCCTCCACTGGCAAAAACAGTACAGCCGCTCGAGTCCAGTGCTGGCCACTCCAAAAAAAAAAAAAAAATCAACAAATTTCCTCTGTACCTTTTCTACCCGTTCTGCAGGAGGATCTAAAACCATCAGCCTGTGCCACAGTGAGGAGTCGGCCAAGTTGTTCACTACCAGCACTCTCTCCCTGTACGACAATCGTGATAACAGCCAGTTCCATTTAGACAATCGGGCAGACGCCTTATCCAGCATACCCTCCCAGTTCTTCTGCCTCTCCCCTTCTGCCTAAAAACACTCCTAAAACTTTTAAACCTTCTCTTCCCCAGTTCAGCCCTCCCGGGAGTCGAGGAACATCTGAGTCAGCCCAGCGACCAATCAAATACCCCTCACATCTACCCCAGTTCACTTTAGCAGAGGAGGCCTCCTCATACACTCGCAGACTTCTCTTCACTACCTCTATGTCCGCTTGAGCCGTGACCAGAACTGTGACATCGTCCGCGTAAGCAGACACAGAAACTCTCGACCCACAAAGATCTTGCGTTATCGGTACACCCTTCAGATCTCTTATCAGTCTACAGAGCAAAGGTTCAATAACTAGACTGTACAGTTGACCCGACAGTGGACAGCCCTGCCGTATACACCTCTGTACCGGCACTTTCACGCTCAGAGCCCCACCCGCCTTCACCGTAACAGATACGTCATTGTACAAAAGATTCATCCAAGATATGAACCTATCTCCGCATCCAAACGCTGCTAGAGTTTTAAAGAGATATCCGTGATCCACTCTGTCAAAGGCCTTCTCCTGGTCTATAGACAAAATCCCCAGTCTCTCATCATTCATTAAACTAAAATCAATTACATCTCTCAGTAAATACAAATTGTCCATAATTGTCCTTTCAGGCACACAGTACGTTTGATCTTTATAAATCACTGAGTCTAGATAACATTTTAGTCTGTTAGCCAAGCACTTTGACAGTGTTTTGTAGTCCAGGCACAGTAGAGAAACAGGTCTCCAGTTTTTTAAGAGCCCAAGGTCACCCTTCTTGGGAAGAAGGGACAGCACGGCTCTTTCCGGCAGCTGGTGGGGAGTAGACCAGTCTGTAGACATTCCTGGATCACTTCATAAAAGTCCTGCCCCAAACATGTCCAGAAACATTGATAGAACTCAGCAGGTAGTCCATCCACTCCGGGGGAACGTCCCGCAGACAGCTGCTTCACTGCCGCAGTAAGTTCCTCAAAGGGAATGTTGGTGTTCAGCTTCCTCCTTTGCTCAGGACTTAACTGCGGAAGGTCTTAGAGAAGATCCTCTGCACTGACCACGTCACAGTCTTTGGCCTCAAAGTTCAGAATAAAACTCCACAGCCATGTTCCTCATCTCGGCGGGATCAAACGTCACTGTTCCGTCGGCGCGCCTTAAAAAGACCTTCTGCTTTTGTTGAACTGTCTTTCTTTCCAAATTAAAGAAAATAAGCACTGGGAGCGTCTATGTATTTAATGGAAACTAATCCTCGCCCGTATTAAGGCACCTTTAACCTGGTCTTGCAGCTAAGAGCCAAGTTCTTGATTTTTGTCCGCCAGCTGTCTGTGGAAGTCTACACCATTGTCCTGAGACATCAGTCTCTCCAGACTCTCAGTGTCCTTCTGCAGTTTCTTCACAGCCGTGCGGACAGACGATGCAGCATGAGCAGAATAGCACTGACAAAAATTGTTTATCTGTGCTTTCCCTACATCCCACCACTGCCTCAAGTTTTCAAAACAAAATTTCTGGGTTTTCCACTCGTTCCAAAACAATAAAAACTTCCCACAAAAAACTCTATCTTACAATAATTTAACATTAAAATGCCAGTAATACTGTGCACGGATTGTGGATGCCCTACTAAACTCTACAGTGACCATGTGATGATCCGAGAACCCCACAGGAAACACCCCAGCCCTCACCACTCTGTTATTAAAACATTTACTCACATAGATCCTGTCCAATCGAGCTCCACACATTCTAGATTCCCTCACTTTTAACCACGTGTACTGCCTCACGCCTTCATTCTTCTCCCTCCACACATCCACCAGCTCACATTTACTAAGCAAGTCAGTAAGAAGTTCACTAGAGGCTTTATGAGGTTCTTCTCCATTCCTGTCTATTGTGAACTGTGTAGTGCAGTTCCAGTCCCCTCCCATTACCACACAAGTACCAGCCTCATCGTAACATGAAAGTGCATCCAGTAACTTAGAAATAAACTCCAGCCATTCAGAAACTTTATTCGGTGCATAGGCATTCACAAACAAAAATGTGACCCTCTCAATTTCTGCTTTGATTAAAAGCATTCTGCCTTTCACCACTCTGTACTCGATAAAACATTTACAGCCAGTGATTCAGGGAACAGAATAGACACCCCTGCACTCATATTAGTTCCATGGCTAAGTACATAATGTCCCTTCCACCACAAACCCCAATCAGTTTAATTATCATTAGTCGAATGTGTCGCCTGCAAAAACATTACATTAATCTTTCTAACACTAATCATCTCAGAGAGCACCCCCAACTTATTCCTGTCTGTACCACCATTCATGTTTAAAGAACCCACCCTTAGCAGCTCCATAAAAAGAAAGATAAAGGAGGACAGACCTAGTAACAGCACCAAGAGCAAAGGACACACCTCGTGCAGTGTGTTCCTAATCATTGTTTCTTGGAGCTAGGACCTTTACCTCTCCGTATTCTCGTTAAAATCTTTTTCACTGAGGACGTCATACCCTACAGTCCTCTGAATACGTACGACCGAAGTGACAATCTTCTCTACATCAGGGAAAAAACCTTCTACCGCTCTACCAAACGTCTCCAAAAATACATTAATCTCCTGAAGAGAATAAAGATCAGACTCTTCAGACTGAGATCCTAGGTCAGAAACACCAGAAAACACAGAGCAGGCATCTTCCTCCCCTACCGCCTCTCTATCAGCAACCACCTCTACTGCAGGAGGCACCACTGTGGCCTCCTCCATCACAGATTCCTGTTCTACCCTCACCTCCATCTCTGAAACCTCTTCCTGCACAGGTTCCAGTTCTACCCTCCCCTGTTCCTCACCTTCATCCATCCCTGTAACCTCCTCCTGCACTGGTTCCTTTCCTACCCTCACCCCCATCTCTGATATCTTCTCTTGCACAGGTTCCTGCTCTACTCTCCCCTGTTCCTCACCTTCATCCATCCCTGAGGTTTCTCTCTGCGCACTAGTCTCAGGCTCCTGAGACCCGTTTATTATTAGCTCTGTCTCAGTGTCACTGTTCTGGCCCTTCGCCTCTCCAGGCTGCTCACCACCAGCCCCCATAGAACTATCACTAGTGTCCTGGCCTTCCCTCTGCTCACCAGGGCCTCGTTCACTACCCTCCCCTGATGAAGCTGTACTCGGGCCCGCCGTCTCATCTCCACCAGCCTTGTGTGGGCACGCTTGTCTTTAATGTCTGATATCTCCACACTCAAAACATCTCAGACCCGTGGCAGCGTAAACCATATACGACCTGCCCTCGTGCCAAACTCTGAACGAAACATTCAACGTCGGTACGTTCAAAAACATAATCACCTGCCTACGGAACAACAGAACGTGTTTTAGAGCCTCACTTTTACACCCGAGTGGAATCATCTTAATCCCACTTGCTAATTTACCGAGCCGGGAGAGCTCGCGCTCAATAACCATATTTGGAATAAACGGCGGGACATTTGAAACCTTGACTTTCACCGTTTGCGCAACAAGCGGCGTCACCACAAGAAACACTCCACTCACCCACACTCCACTTTCCACCAGTCGATTCACCAAACCCTGATTCACCAGAAAAACCACCACCGCTCGGTTCATCCTCGATGCTGAAACAATGTTCTCACCACCGATCAGCTCCCCCACACCCACCAGAACCTCCACCACTGAGGTTCCGGGTTCTGGCTCGCAGCTGACCCCGTGACGGAGCGACAGAAACGGCGCACTCTCACTTGGGAGGGACGCCATCTGCGGCCAAACCACCAAACAACCTCACCACCTCACACAGTAACACACTATACCTCACCACAGCGAAGATCAAATTTAATCACTATAAACTTTATTGTGAAAGAAAATTAAAGATAGATTACAGCCCAGAAACCCTCTCACCACCTCCACTTCAGAGAGAGAGAGAGAGAGAGAGGGAGAGGGGGAGAGATGGAGAGGGAAAGATGGTGAGATGGAGAGAGATGGATAGAGAGGGAGAGATGAAGAGAGAGAGAGAGATGGAGAGGGAAAGATGGAGAGAGAGAGAGAGATGGAGAGGGAAAGATGGAGAGAGAGAGAGAGAGAGAGAGATTGAGAGGGAAAAATGGAGAGAGAGAGAGAGAGAGGGAGAGAGAGGGAGAGATGGAGAGGGAAAGATGGTGAGATGGAGAGAGATGGATAGAGAGGGAGAGATGAAGAGAGAGAGAGAGATGGAGAGGGAAAGATGGAGAGAGAGAGAGAGAGATGGAGAGGGAAAGATGGAGCGAGAGAGAGAGATTGAGAGGGAAAGATGGAGAGAGAGAGAGAGAGAGAGAGAGAGAGAGAGAGAGAGAGATGGAGACAGGTCTGGTACAGGAGACCTCCTCCTGGGAAAGCGTGGCTGGTGCTGGAGGTGGTGTTGTTGGGTCCAGCAGGGGACGCACTGATTGACGTGGAGGAGACGCTCCAATGTTCCAGACAATGTCCAGCACTCTGAAGGGGTGATTATCTTTTATTCATTCATTCATTCATTCATTGTTTTTGTTGTGTGTGAAGGCAACGGATGTGAAGCACTAAGAAAATACACCACTCTCTGTATAATCCTCCTCTCTTCATCCCTCGCTCCTCCACACCTCCCTGCTCTTTCCTCAGTGTAGATACAGAGCAGGGAGAAGAGGGGAGGTGTGGAGGAGCGTGGGAAGGTCTCCATGTGTTTATGAGTAAATAAAGTAAAAGAAAATGCGTTTGTCTCTGAGCTGGAGTCACACTGAAAGCTGCTGCACTTCCACCTCGCGGCTGATGTTTAAAGCGTCTTCAGCCTCTTGCTCCGTCACTGGGTTCACACTGCTCCACTTTCTTCAGGAGAAACACACACTGTAAACACAACTCTCTCTCTCTCTCTCTCTCTGTCACACACACACACACACACACCCTTGGTCCTCTCCAGAGAACTGGACCCCGTGTTTCCACCAGTTTCGATGGGAACCAAGAAGTTCACCAGCCGGGGGCGCTGTGGGGCTGTGTCTGAATTCAGCTCCAGAGCCAGAGATAAAGGGACAGAGTCAGGACAGAGTCATGGTTAATCCACTGTTTACAGAGCGGTCAGATCACAGTGAGATATGAGACACATGGGGAAATGATGCAGAGCTCTCTCTACAGTCCGAGAGTTTCATGCTCTGGTTCCAGAGCCGTCTGCGTGTGGTTCTCTGGTCTTTACCCAGAACCCCATTGAGGATGATATAACACTTTGTAAATGACCCTCCAGCTCCACTCTGCCATAACGCTGTATTTCAGGCTCTGAGCTCTTTCTGGAGTTTCTTTATCTCGACTCACACACATCACGTTCCCTGCTGAAGAACCCACTGTTCTCTGGTTCCAGCTGAGAACGGACTTTTCTGGTTCAGGAACCTGTTTCTGTCGGAGGAAATACGCAGAATGGCTTCAGATCAGGTTCATGAACAGAAACAGAACCGGTTCCATGCTGGGTTTGGGGTAATGTCCCCTAGTTATACTTTGATCACACCCTGCACCATCATCATTACTTCCAGCCATAACATTAGGAACAGGAACAGGAGCAGAGATGACTCAGGGGTTAATCTTCAGTGGATGCTGTACGTACTTTAAACCTCTCTCCATACTAAGGGTGAACTAAAGGGAGATAAAGCCCTGCAGCACTGAGCTGTGGAACTGTGTTCCCTGGACTCCAGTTCCATAGAGCGTTGTGTCCGTGGTGACTGGACCCTAAAGTCGCAGGGTTTAGACACGTTTCTGTCGTGTCCCCACCGTCTCCGTCCTTCTCCCAGCCGCTGTGTTTTCTGCCTCTGTTTGTTTCCACGGACCTCAGCCCTCAAGGACGTTTGAGTGTGTCTCCACACGCCAGGTGAGACCGCTCCGTCACCATAGCAACAGGTGCATGTTAGCGAGCTAGCATCCTCCCGCTGGTTACAGCATCGACGCGGCGACCGGGGACTGAGCCAGGCTTAAAATAAACATCTCCACGAGATGAGAATGAGCTTTAATTACAGAGCAGCTTTAACCAGCCTTAAAGAGCCCATACCACCCCAAACCTGCCCAGCAGTGCCTTCTGGACAAAAAGGACAGATGTGGACACTGCCTCTTTTTACTCTCACAGGAAATTAGCCCCGCCCACTCCACTTACAAATGTATAACCCCACCCACTCAGCATAGTACAGTACAACCTACAACCTACACCAGTATAGCCCCGCCCATATCTTACAGACATATAGCTCCTCCCATTCAGTCAGCAGTTTAGCCCCTCCCCATACAGCCCATGACAGTTCAGCCCCACACATTAACCCTAGTTTTAAGAAATGTCTTACCATAAAGGCACAGCCAATTAGAACAGAGCTCATTTGCATAAATCAGGGCAGAGAACAAGGTATTAAAGAGTTTGTGTCTGATATTGTACACATTTATGAACATTATTATTAAGTATTATTTCAGATGGTGTCCAAAGCGGTCACTGTGGCCCTCGGGATGCTGTAGGTCATGGTCTGTAGCGCCCCCAGTGGCTGAGTGCGAGGCGCGGTGGGGTTTGTTTTGATTGGAGGAGTGTAGCGGGAAGTGTTTGAGGATGGATGGGTTTCTTGGCATGTTTTCATCCTCCATCTGTTCATCTGTTCCTTGGGGAGGAGGACCGCCGGGAGGCGTGGGGGTGGGCTGTGTGTGTGTGTGTGTTGTGTGTGTGTGTGTGTGGGGGGGGGGGGGGCGCTGACTGCACACCTGTTGTCCAGGTAGAATGTGTCTGAGTTAAGGAACCCGCAGGGAATCCTTGTCTCCGGCTTTAATAAACACGCAGCACGGCCGGTTAACCAGTCAATCAAGCCCCGCGTCCTGTCACAGAGCATATTGAGTTTATTTGCTTCAAGAGCTGTTTGTTGTTTCCTTCT